>NC_065452.1:85250964-85550964 GCF_917563875.1 Diabrotica virgifera virgifera
TAAAGAGCCTCCAGGTAGACACCAAATCCGTACTTATTCTCAAGGAAATTCCCTCCCAAAACATCACAGAGCCTCCATTAAACAATCTCGTCTCTCTTAGGTTGCGCTGTGCATACCGTTGACCTGGTCGACAAATAACTCTTATAGGTGTCGATAAGAACTGTTTACCTTATGTGCCTTTCTGTTTTTAAAGTTTTGTTAACTGTTATTTTTTATTTTTAATTTAGTTTTGTTTCAGTTAAAACACATGTTAAAGAGTAAAGCTACCTAGTTTCTTTGTTGCTAGAGATATCAGAGACATTCAACAAATAAAATGTTCTCAAAACATAGGACTACAATACGATTCCGATGTATACTCATATTTGTACCTCGTCCTCCCTACAGGGTGTCTCAAACTTAACATAAGAAAAACATTTCTTTTCTTCCACTTGGTATAAGCTTGTTGGGTTAATCTGTGGTGTAAGTATAAAAAGAAGTTTAAGTAAACCTTTGCACACCTGTGTAAATACAAAAGAAAAATCTAAAATATTAAAAAAAAATTAACAGAATCCGTTCATCTGGTCACGAAAAAATCAACTATGCAAACGAGCATAATTTTCTATATCCCTAACCCTAACTTTTGACGAGAAGTTTATCTATATGATCGCCGTAAGCGGGTTTTACCTTTAATGCCTGATCAATACAATGCAACAACCCACTCTAAAATTTTAGTTATAACTGAAATTAAAAATACAATATAAACAAAACTAGGTAATATTTAGACTCCAAAGCATTTTGGCTCTTTTCGAAAACTTATGGGGCGAGATGTATGCCTCGTGAACATCAGTATTATCAGTTTGAGAAATAATCAGAGGTTCCATTGATGTGCATCTGCTTGTCCTCTTAACCCGCGTTGCTCTTCTACATACTTCCAATACTGTTCTATTGGTTTATCTGTTGCTTTAGTGCTTGCTGTTTTGTCTTTGGTCTTGATGTTATTTGCTTTAGTTTTATTCTCATTGTGACTGTAACTGCATTATGGTCAGAGTTCTTGTCCCATCCAGTAGTCTTTTTCGTTGTTTCTGAATCTGCTATTGATTTCAGTATATAATGTGATTCAATATACAGTGGAACCCCGATAAGTCGGTCCCCGATAACCCGAAAGTTCGGCTAACCCGGACCGATCTTCATCAGATAATCATTTTGATTTTCAGTACATTTGTATTTTGACAACGACACCCGATTTGGGCATCGAAACGTTAATAAAATTATTTTTCAATTAATTGTGGCTTATTTCCCATCAAAATAGTTAATTATCAGATAAACATTTCAACAATAAAAATGTATGTATGTAATATAATATTTGAGAGATAATGTGTATTTGTGTCATTTGAACTATGCCATAGTAAAAATGACTCATGGCACACGCCGGCAGAAACAACAGGCACCTGTCTGTAGTATTCATTTACATATTTATTTCAAACTGTCTTAGCATTGTTTAAAAAAGACTAAAAGACTATTAAATCAATTCTTTTTAAGCAATGGTCTTTAGTTTTCACTGTTCTTAAATAACATAACATCGTTTCGATTGTGGTGACTGTATTGTGTGTAGTACAGTTTTGTATTGTTCGCTTACGTTTGCTTATGTGTGTGTTTGCGTGTTTTTTGTAATTTAGATGTGTAGGTACTGTGCATATTTATATATATTTCATGTTATTTCAATTCTAACGGAGTTTATCTGTAAGTATACCGTATTTTATTAATTTTTACCATATTCTCCGGCTAATCCGGATTTTCGATAACCCTGATCGGCCGCGGTCCCGATTAATCCGAGTTATCGAGGTTCCACTGTATAATCAGCTTTTTTATAATGTGTACTTCTTTTATCTATGGGAGACCTCCATGTGTACAGGTATCGTTTAGGCAGCCTAAACCAAATTTTGGTAATACTTGACAGGGTTGTGCCCCAACGTTTGTTTGTCGTTTCTGATGCTCAGTCCCTATAGGCAAGCCACACTATCTACCTTTTTGTATCCGACTTTAGAGTTCCAGTCTCGCACAAATATATTGAGATCATTGTTTTTTATGTGTTTTTGAGCCTTTCCAATATCAGGATAATAAGTAACTCCTCTTCCATGCTCTAGGTTGAGAGTGCGTATATTTGCATAAGGTCAATGTCAAACGGTGTTCTGTTTAGTTTAATCAGCATCACTCGGGCCCCAACTGGTAGAAAACTTTTAACATATTGGTTCATTTTAACCATTACCATTAAAACTTTTTGTCACTGCCCAGGTTTCACAACCATAGGTTACTACGGGTCTAATTAATGTTCTGTAGATAGTCATTTTGGTTTTTTTCTAATGACTTTGATGTCATCAATCTTTTTTTAGCGCATTATGTACGATTCCCATTAGAAATACGTAGAAATGGTATAGTTAGTTGTCTATTGAGATATTGCGATATCAATTTCCTTGAACGCTTCCATTAGTCGTTGTTTGCTCCTACTAATGACAGCTACATCGTCTGCATTTGCAGGAATTTGTACTATATTTTATTTATATGGCTAGTTATATTGGATTTTCTGATGACTGCCTCAAGAACTGGGTTGGTTGGTAGTGCGTCTCCCTGTCTAACTCACACATTGATGACAAATAGGGGAGTCAGTTCTCCATCTACTCTAACTGCAGCTTGTGAACTCTGCCACTCCATTTTTATGAGACTGATATATTTTTTAGCTATACCGAGATAAATTTAATATCATGAAAAAAATATCTAGTGTAGCAGGAACCATACCTTAAAATTAATATTACGGATTCTCAAATGTCCTGTTTGCTCGATCTTGTAAAATCTGGATTCCTAATCACTTAATCATTTTAATCATTTTTGAAATAAACTTTTTGTAATATAATTGGAGGGCAAATGTAAACTACCTCTCTGAAAATCCGAATTGTAGTTAACAAAACAATTAATATTCTCATAATATTACCTAAGCTGAAAACACATATTTAAACAACATTAACATATTACTCAAATCTTATTTTCATCCCTTTATAGCGGCAATAATAGCATCTAACGTTTCGTTCTCAAAGGCCTAGCTTCCCTCGCTTTAATCCAAAGGGCCCTTCTGAAAGATCCATAGACGGCATTATCAAAACAATTTAAACAGATTATATGTGAGATAATGCCGAACCGAGTAAAATCATAAATAAACAGTAAAAATGCCGCCCCAGCATCATACATGGGAATCGCGTCGTTTGTGTAGATTGTATGGTTACCTCTGATTCAGTGGCTCAAGATCAAAGAGGGCTTTTTCAATCGACGGAAAACAACGTAGATGCCATATAACTGTTTACATTTCCCTGTATAAAGACTTTCTACAGATTTCCGGAAAACAAACATACATTGGATAAGCAAATATATCTTACTTTTAAGTACACAGCACTGCACTGGCTACAATGTATATCTCTACTATTTATTAACTTTGTATTCAATTGCTGTTCGCTAATTATTTAAATTAGAAAAAATCAGGATCTTAACAAAAATAAACTAAGAATCTTAATTAAGAAAATTACAATTGAGGTTAGGAAGAATCTGAGACTATATAATACGATGGAAATAACTAAAGTAATAAAAGAAAACAAAAACTTGAAAATATTCAGACAGAACATGTCCATTAGAACACAAAACATCCACAAATTAAGAAATGAACAGGGGAAAATCATTGCGGATCGGGATCAAATTATAAACACTATAAAGAGTTTTTATAGACAGCTATATAAAGAACAAGAATGTAACCGGCGTGGATCATTATCAAAGATCATCAATCAGGGCTCTGAAATTTTACCGGACATAAACCCAATGAACTTTGAAGGCCAGTGCAAAAATTGAAAAATAGTTAGTCTCCAGAGGCGATTAAATAGTGGCAGAAGCCTTGAAAATGTCTGGAAAAAGATTATGGCAAGTTTTTGTCAAACTATTCACTAGGTGTCTGCAGGAATCAGTAACACCAATTTAATGGCATAACGCATAAATTATCCTACTTCATAAAAAAGGCGATGCTACCGACCGCAGAAATTACAGGCCCCTAAGTCTACTTTCCCATATTGATATACTATTTACAAAAATAAGTAGAAATCAAATTGGAATTTTATCAGCCCATAGAACAAGCGGGTTTTAGAAAAGGCTACGGAGAAAACGATAACCTATGGATAATAACAAATCTGAGGAAAATGTACTGAATATAATAAACCATTAGCTCTAATATGTGTGGATTATGAAAACGCCTTTTGCTCCGTGAATCAACAAAAAATGTTGGAAGCCTTGACATAATGCCCAATTGACTATCGGTACCTACATAAATATAATTAAAAATATATACCAAAACGCAACAGATAGGAGTGGGTGATCGTCAAACTCAAATATTCTCGATACAACGTGGAGTACGTTAGGGGGACACCATATGACCGAAACTGTTCCACTACGCGTATGGAATATATATATATATATATATATATATATATATATGTAAAAGGGCAAAACTGACCGATAAGGGCATACACATAAACGGAAAAAAGCTAAGCCACCTCACGTTTGCAGATGATACTGTCCTAATAGCTGATAGGATAGATGAGGCCAAATAACATTAGCTCTACCTCTATCTAGAGGGGATATTGAAAATAAATATGTATATCTAAAACCCAGATAATGACAAATCTTGTAGTCAGCGAAAATATATTTGTGTATTGACAAGATCCATAGACCAGATAATGGCCTAATACCTAGGTCACGAAATTCACATAGGAAAAGATAACCAAACCGTTGAGCTTCTCCATCGTATAAGACTGACTTGGGCAGCCTTCGGCAAGTTGAACCACATATTATAATCGTCCAACATACCAATATGTCTTAAAAAGAAAAACCTTTGCTCAGTGTGTTTAGCAGTGTTGGCTTACATAGTGGAAACGTTGGTCATGACAAGGAGAACAGTGCAAAAGATCCGTGTGATCTTTTGCATTTTTGCCGATCCGATCTTTTGACGAGACAAGATCCCAAACCGTCAGCTACGACGGAGATCAGGAGTGACTGAAGCAGTAGAGAGAATAGCAACACTGAAATTGAACTGGGCAGGTCACGTGGCTCAAATGACTGATAACAGACGGATAAAGCGGATACTGGAATGGAAACCAAGAGATGATACTTACCGAAGCAAAGGTCGGCTTTTTGATCTCAATTTTGTTGTGCGCATGCGTCAAAAGCACCCATTTTAATACTGTTTCTTGTAAACAAGCTGGTTAAATTGCCTGTGAACACCTGGTTGAGATAAAAAAATACTAAACAAGGTATATTTGTTGCAAAAACGAAATACGAAAATTAAGTGCCTTAATTGACAAATTAATTTTTTAATCGATTATTATTATCATAATATCTGTACTAAAAGTATGAGCAAAACAACGAAATGGTGTTTGTTATGAAGCATGTTAAAGTGAATCACGCTATAAATCATTTAATGACCATACATATTAGTTTATAAATTTTCCACAGCCTTACAACATATTTAAAATATGCGATGTGTAATATGTTGATTTGTATTAGGTAAATACTATTAGCCTTATCTATTTTAGTTTTATACCTTGTACTAATATTTTTATTAATTAATATTTTTCAAGTACCTAATAAAAGTCAATTGACATAATTAATTAGAAAAAAAAATTATAGGTATTATTTGTATTCTTCTTCTTTTGCCCTTTAATTCGTCCAATTTTGAACATAGGCTTCCCCCAGTTTCCTCCATTCACTTCTGTTTAGTGCTTTCTGTTTCCAGTGCGTTCCTCCTATCTTTTTAATGTCGTCTCCCCATCTCACCTGGAGTCGTCCTCTTGCTCTCTTTCCTGTCCATGGTCTCCATTGTTGTATCGTGCTATTCCACTTATTGTCCGTTTGTCTAGCGTTATGAACTACGAAGCTCCATTTTAGCTTGTCTATATGTTGTCCTGCGTCTTTGACTTTTGTTTTATTTCATACCCAGTTGTTTTGCTTTTGTCTGTCAATTTTACTCCTAACATTGCTCTCTCTATGGCTCTTTGTGTCTTCATTATTTTATCCATGTTTGCCTTGGTCAAGGTCCATGTTTGGCATGCGTATGTGAAAATTGGGAGTATGCACTGGGCAAACACTCTTGCTTTTAAGTATTGTTGTGTTTTTTTATTCTTTAGGACCCATTTTAATTTTCCAAATCCTGCCCAGGCTAATCTGACCCTTCTTTTTACCTCCGCTGTTTGGTTTTCCTTATTTATTTTTATCATCTGTCCCAAATATATATAATCATTAACCGCTTCTATTGTGGTGTCGTTTAGTATTATGTTTCTATTATCTTGTGTGTTTGTCATTGTTTTTGTTTTGGCAAAATTCATTTTCATTGTTCATTTCACTTCAGAATTCATTTGTTCGGATTCATTTGCTAGTTCGGTTAGTATGGTTTGTAGTTCTTCAAAACTTGATGCTATGACTACTACATCGTCTGCATATCTTAGGTGGTTTAGTTTCTTTCCATTTATGTTTATTCCCATGTTTGTCCATTCCATTGTTTTGAAAACATCTTCCAGTGCTAATGTATATAGTTTAGGAGAAATAACATCTCCCTGTCGCACTCCTCTGTTAATTGGTATGGGTTTTGTTGTTTCTTCCAATTGTACTGTCATTGTTGCTTTTTTATATATATTATGTATTAGCATTCTGTATCTGGAATCTATTCTACAGTTGTTTATAGCTTTTTCTATTGCCCACATTTCCACGCTGTCAAATGCTGTTTCGTATTCAACGAACGCTAAGTGCAGATCTATATGGTATTCGTTAGCTTTTTCTATTAGTGTTCTAATTGTTAGAAGATGGTCAGTGGTGCTATATTCCTTTCGGAATCCTGCTGCTCTACTGGTTGATACGTGTCCAATTTGTGTGTTAGCCTGTTGTTGATAATCCTCATGAGTAGTTTATACGTTTGCGACAGCAGTGAGATGGGTCTGTAATTTTTTGTGTCCTTTCTGTCGCCTTTCGTAAATAGCGGGATTGTAAGACTTTCGTTCCATTCGTCGGGTATTTCTCCTTCATGTAGACACTGATTAAATAGATTTCTTAACGTTTGTAAGATTTTTTCTTTCCTTTCTTTCAACATTTCAGCAAGGATTCCATCTGGTCCTGGTGCTTTGTTGTTCTTTAATTGTGATAGTGCTGCTTCTATTTCATAATTTTCTATTTTTGGTAATGTTTCTGAGTTTACATTCGTGATTGTTTTCTTGATATATTTCTGAGTGTTAAAATTTGCTTCTTTCTTTGAGTTGTATATGTATAATTCTTTATAAAACCTTTCTACTTCTTCTGATATCTTATCTTTTCTCCTCTCTTCCCGTCCTGTTTCATCCTTTATTGAAATGAGTAGTGGTTTCCCTAAATTTGGTCGTAAGCATTTTAGGCCCTTATTATATATATCTCTCAATTACTTTCTCGATTTAATTTTCAGTGTGTTTTCTTAGATCTTCTCTGGTTTTTCTCCTAATGAGTATGTTTAGTTCTACGTATTCTACTGTGTTTCTTTTGTTTTCGCTGATTAGTTCTCGTCTACTTTCCATTAATTTAACTGTCCCGCTATTTAATCTATTTTCTTTTGTTCTTAGTTTTTTGGCGTTTTCATTCCCGCTTCCAAGAGTTTTTCTTTCATTTCTTCACTAATCTTATTAATTTCTGACTCTTCCTTTACTACTTGTTTTGTATAGTTTTCCCTTAAAGTCTGTCTATATTCTTTTGCGTTTTGTCTTATTCTGCTATGGTCAATAGCCGTTGGTTTTCTTCTAGATTTCTGCGTCTCTAGTCCGTAGTTTCCTATTTTGTTTTCTGAATCTTCCATTTTTTTTCCGATTTTTGCGTTAAAATCTCCCCATAACGATTGGTGTTTTTATATTTTTGTCTTCTATTGCTGTGGTGATGTCATCATAAAAGTTATCAATTTCTTCCTCCTTATGTGTTGTTGTTGGAGCATATGCTTGTATTAGTTTCATTCTTGTCTTCCTGTTAATTTCTAGTATGATATATCCTACTCTATCTCATATGCTCTTATACTCGATTACGTTTTGTTTAATTTTCTCTTTGATCAGAAATCCTATTCCTCCATATGTTTCGTCCTCCTTTCCTTTGTAATAGAGGCGATTTCCTGATTCTAGTTCTATACACATTTCTCCTCTTCTTTTGACCTCTGACAATCCTACAATGTCCCATTTGATTTTAGTTAATTCCTCTTCGAGTTCGTACAGCTTATCATCTTGAGCCATGGATCTGATATTATATGTCGCTATGTGTATTCTGTTGCATACCTTCTTTTTCCGTTTTCTCTCATTCGTTCTTGTCGAGCTTTTGCCTCCCCCAGAATCCATGAGGCTGATCGGTTTCCCGATGTGGGACTCCGGATTTCTCCTACCCACCTGGGGTCCATTTCCGCTTTGTTGTAATTTCGACATTGTTAGTTTGGGGAAAATAGCCTTAAAACACCACGCTGGCCAGGCGGGTTGGTGAGTTGTAGGGATCACATTGCCTTTAACTGTTGTATGGTTATCCCGCTCATACTCGGTCGCCAGAGCCTCGTTTGTTATGTAGCAGGACGCACCGGGTAATTTTAGACTACCACTCGTGCAGGTGAGGTTGACTTTTGGATCGATTGATGTATTGTTGTTAAGTCCGATCCCTTACCTCCCATTATTATTTGTATAGTAAACATGTAATTAATGCGTATTCTCTCAATTAGCTCAATTATTTTTTCTGTTGTTGGCGTCCATGACATTTGAGCCACCTTTTAATTGCGTACAATTATGGGTTTCAACAGAATTATAAATAAGTGAAGCACCATCAACGCAAGGATGTTTTGAAGAACTACTGGATGAAGGAACGATAGAGGAATCATATTCAACGGGATACACGCGGTAGATGATACAACAATAAGTTAACCGACAGAAGAGAAGGTTAAAACAACCATACAAGACATAAAAAATAAAAGTCCGGGATAAGCAAAACTTAATGGAAATAAAAAACAGGAAGAAGGCAATTACAGAAAAGAGCTTCTTCTTATGGTGCCGTGCACCTATAGCGCGTTGGCGAATTATCTTAACAAACGGTTTAAAAACGGCTTAAAAGCGAACAATCAGTCAGGGTATATAGTCCAGGGTAATAAGGTTTTTTCCATGACACTTCAACAGCCAGGGTACTGAAGCGTTTTTTCGACAGGTTATACCCATAAGAACAAGTTGTAACTTTTTCCTGCATAGGATCTTTTTTCCCTTTTTTCAAATTAATGGAAAACAGTAAGACTTATTGATTTTTTAGTACAAACAACTTCGAGAGAATAGAAAAAGTTTTAAAATATTACAAAGTTTAATATACTCATTTATTGTTAATATAATTACGAAAAATGGTCGAAATTTCAAAAAAATTAATTTCGCAATAACTATTGTAAAAATAAGTGAACAGCTTTAAAATTGAAATTTTTGTCAAATGAGGGTTCTTTGGTGCTTAATATGCGACAAAAGTTTCAAAGCGATTCATTCAATAACATAACCTAGACAAAAATAACGTTAGAACCATTCTACAGGTGTCAAATGAAAGAGCATGAACTATGTTTTCAAATTAGTTTTAAAAAAGTGAATGAAAAATGCATTTATTAATAATAAATAATTATGTAAAAGTATGGTAAATTTTTCATTATAAATTTTTTATTTTTTATATAATAAATTATATATATTTATTACAATTTTTTATCAATTATCATATACATAACATTACTTGGTAGTTGTGCACCTAAAACACGTTAAAAAATAGATTTTTTTCGAAGAAAAAAATTCAAAAAGTTATAACGAAAAATTTACCATAATTTTACATAATTATTTATTACTAATAAATGCATTTTTTATTCACTTTTTTTAAACCAATTTGAAAATTTAGCACATGCTCTTTCATTTGACATCTGTGAAATGGTTCTAACATTATTTTTTTCTGACTTATCTTATTGCAAAAAAAGCTCTCTGGGATAAACAATTTGAATAAAATTTAAACAATTAAATGAATCGCTTTGAAATTTTTGTCACATATTAAGCACTAAAGTTCCCTCATTTGACAAAAATTTCAAAGCTGTACATTTATTTTTACAATAGTTATTGCGCAATTAATTTTTTTGAAATTTCGATCTTTTTCTGCAATTATATTAACAATAATTAACTATTTAGATGGGAAATAAGTCAAAATTAAAGTAAAAAAAATAATTTTATTAACGTTTCGACGCCCAAATCGGGTGTTGTTGTCAAAATACAAAATACTACTAAATTAAACAAAAATGTTGTTGCTTAGTAAAAAATTCTTCTAATAATTGATTTAATCTGACTCATTTATATCGGCAATTTAGACATATATTATACATTTTAAAGTAGAAGACTTTAAAATGATATTGCCAATATTTATGAGTTGCATTCCTGGGACGATTTTACTGAAAGATAGTTCATTCGATTACATGAAATCAACCCCAACTCAAGAATATCCGCCACAAAAAAATCATAACATGTGATCTGTTGTTAAAAAGATAACCAAATGCAACGGTGACAGTAAAATTCTCGCGTTAGAGATTCCATAGTAAATCACGAGGGAAAACCAGGAAAAACCTCGTGATACTATCCCGACATCGTAAGTATTTGGTCTTACATTAGTAATACTAAAATATAAAATATGTACTCGATATGTTATTGACTTACTAATCGTGGTATTTTCTTTATATTGACTTCCTCTTTTAGTATGGGTAACCACATCCTACTGCATTCTACCGAGGAATTTGCGAAACAATTGGTTTCATTTAGCATAATTAATACCGCTTCTTTGATTTTTCTCTTTTTACTATCTGTTTCTTTCAGGACTATACTTGAATCTCTCCACTGAACTCTATGTTCATTATCCCATGCGTGTTGACATATTTGGGATCTATCAAATTCTCTATTTTTAATATAAGACTGATATTCACTTATTCTAACGTTTAATGGTCTTGATGTTTAACCTAAATAAAATTGTTCGCATTCACTAGGTATTTTATAAATACAATTCTCTGTTCTTTCTTGTTCATTGTTAGGTTTAGTTTTAGATAGAATAGATCTCAATGTGTTTGTTGTTTTGAATGTTGTTGAAATGTTGAATTTATTTCCTATTGTTTTCAGTTTCTCGAATAATCCTTTTATACAGGGTGTTTCATTAATAATTGTTCATATAGTAACTGTAGAAACCTTAGCACAAAATACAAAGATTTAACCTAAAACACTTATATAAAATGTGGTTCCTTACTGAGTTACAGGGTGTTTTATCTAAAAATTTAAAAACTATTTTTGCTCAGAATTTTAAAACTATTCTACGTATCCTTTTCGTACTTGACAGAAAATGCGACTACTATACACGCTACTAAATTATGATAAACAAACGTTTATAGCTACTACCAAAGGCGTACGACTGGGGCTAGTGAATGGTTGACCCTTCTCAAATTCTACGCCACTGGAGGAATTACTATTTTAGTGACATTTTTAGATTCTTGAATACTATCTACGTAAAGAATATACTCTTTATTGGTAACGATAAAGTCATTAGTTTTTGAGATATTTGAAGTTAAATATGAAATGGCACAGTTATTCTGATTAATTTACGATATGATTCATATGATTAAAATTTAAAAAATATTTGTACCCACTACTTTAAAAGCATTTGACGTATCCTTATCATACTTGGCAGAAAGTGTAGGTACTGTACACCCTACTAAATTAAGATAAACAAACGGTTCTAGCTACTCCCAGAGGCGTACGACAGGGGATAGTGTCTGGTTGACCCTTCTCAAATTCTACGCCACTGACGAAATTGCTATTTTAGTGTAACTTTTTGATTTTCCAATACTTTTTATGTAAATAATATACTCTTCATTCGTAACGATAAAATGATTAGTTTTCGAGATATTTGAAATTAAAAATGAAGCGACACAATACATTAATCAAAAATAACCGTGTCGTTTCATTTTTAACTTCAAATATCTCGAAAATTAATGACTTTATCGTTACCAATGAAGGGTATATTATGTCCATAGAAAGTATTGGAGAATCCAAAAATTGAACTATAATAGCAATTCCGCCAGTGGCGTCGAATTTGGAAAGGGTCAACCATTCACTTTTCCCCGTCGTACGCCTCTGGTAATAGCCAGAAGCGTTTGTTTAACATAATTTAGTAGTTTGTATAATACCTATACTTTCTGCCAAGTATGAATAGGATACGTCGAATAGTTTCAAAATTCTGAGCAAAAATAATTTTGAAATTTTTAGATAAATCACCCTGTAACTCAGTAAGGAACCACATTTTATTTAAGTGTTTTTGGTTAAATCTTCGTATTTTGTGCTAAGGTTTCTTCAGTTACTATATGGACAATTATTAATGAAACACCCTGTATATGGTATTGATATTTTCCTCGTATTATTTCTTGTGAATGTTGTAGGATCCCGTTTTAAGTTGTTTTGATCCATTCGATCCAATCTTGGGTCGATCGGACAGTTCAGTGGGACTAGCGGCTGACCGCCACTTCACTTCGCCGTAAGGTATGCGAGTTCGAGCCCAGGCAGGTCATCGGAAAGCAAAAAAGGCTAACGCGTCAGTGTAAAATTCTAAATATGAATCTCGCGCTTAGACTGGAATATGCAGGCGTCTGATCGTTCTATGAGGGAGCAGTACGGCAAGGGATAAGGGCTTGCGGCTCGGTGATACTTCCCCATAGATCCCTACCGGAAGGGCGTTAACGCCTAAAATACCGGTGTATATATATATATATATATATATATATATATATATATATATATAGGGTGTCTGCGTAACTTGGATCCATATGGGAAACTTTTTTAATATCAATTTTACGAAAAAAGTCATTCTTTATAAAGTGCTCTGCATAGTCTAAACCCTAGGATGCAAACCAATGAATTTAGAAAGAATTCATATTATTTGACACACCTCGTATAAAATTAACAAACTTGGATAACTGATGGTTGCATCTTGAGGTTTAGACCATGCACAGATTTTTATGAATTATAACTTTTTTTCCCAAAAATTATTAATAAAAGAGTTATTACATGTCTAATAAATGAAAATGATGTTCGGAATCGGTAATTTCGGAAAATTTCAGAAATTTTCTTTTCAAGTAAAAGGCTGTTATTGCATATTTAAATATGTTTTTTAATTACAAATAACTTTTCATAATAAAATTTTTTGATATTTTGAAATATAAAGGTAGTTTGCTCTTGAGCGAAATTCATATTTTTTGACATACCTCGTATACTGTTGACAAAATTTGATATCTGATGATTGCATCTTAGGTTTTAGACTATGCAAAGCACTTTATAAAGAATGACTTTTTTTCTTAAAATTGATATTAAAAAAGTTTCCCATATGGTTCCAAGTTACGCAGACACAATTATTTTTTTCACTTTAATTGTGGCTTATTTCCCATCTAAATAGTTAATTATAAAAATGCCACAAGGAAATAGCTTCAGAACTATATTAACAATAAATGAGTATATTAAACTGTGTGATACGCCATTTTAAAGCTTTTTCCATTCTCTCAAAGATGTTTGTAATAAGAAAACCATAGATCTTACCGTTTAGAAACCATAGAAAAAAGGAAAAAAGGCCGTTTTTATAAAATAGTTACAGTTTGTTCTTATAGGTATTACCTGTCGAATAAACGCTTCAGTACCCTGGCTGTTGAAGTGTCACGAACAGGGTATATTTTTGTCTTATTACCCTGGCCTAATAGAGACTCATATGGGTTAAGTGCCAATATCAGCCTAAGTACTGTTACTTGTCCTTGTCTTAATTTTAATATCTATGTAATTTGAGTGATCCATCAATAACTTTTACGAACTTCTTCTTAAGGTGCCGAGACCGCTTGTCGATCGTTGGCTCTTATGTTGCGCAGCATATTAACAATCATTGTCTTATTTACAGCCGCACGAAATAGTTCAGTGCTAGTTTTCCCAAACCATTGGCGTAGGTTTTTAAGCCAAGAAGTTGTACGGCGGCCCACACTTCTTTTTCCCATTATTTTACCTTGCATGACAAGGTGAAGTATGTCATATTTTTCTGGGTGACGCATTATATAACCAAAGTATTCCAATTTGCGCCTTTTAACCGTGTTCACTACTTCGCAACTTTTATTCAAACGTTGCAAAACCCTTTCGTTTGTGACTCTTTCTACCCAACTGATCTTCAGAATACGGCGCGGCGGTAGACCCACATTTCAAATGCTTCTAGGTTTTTTAAAAGCGATTCTGTCAGTGTCCATGCTTCAACCCCGTAAAGTAGTACTGGGAATATATAACATCGGACCATTCTTACGCGAAGTTCCAAATTTAGATCATGACTGCACAGGATTTTCTTAAATTTCATAAAACTTGTTCTTGCTTTGGCAATTCTACTTTTTATTTCTGTACTAGGGTTCCAGCTTTCATTAATATGAGTACCCAGATATACAAGATTACTTACTCGTTCAATTGAGTCATTACCGATTGTTACGTTATAGTTATTATTATTTACGGCTGCCTGTTTACTAATAACCATAAACTTTGTTTTTCTTGCGTTGAGTTTGAGTCCATATATCGCGCAGAATTCCACCATTTTACGAACAACAACTGCTAATTTTGTTAATTTTTTTTAATTCTACTGCTAGATTTATAATGTATATATTTATGTAAAAACTAATTGAAACATAACATTGTGTACATGTATTTATAAATAAATATTTTGAATCAAACGTCTGTCTTTTGCGACATGCAAGAGTTCGTCAGTGTTAGTTATGCATGTCTACTTCGTTATATTTCGCAGCCACATTTTTTTGCGACCTACTACGCTCTTGCCCTCAATATTTCCTTGGATGATTAGTTGAGGGATTTGCTTATTTTTCGCCTCTCAGGATATGGCTCAGGTATTCAAGTTTTCGTGCCTTGATCTAGTTGAGCAATTCTCTCTCAATATTTGCTCTTGTTAAGATTTCCTCGTTTCTCAACCTATCTGTCCATGGTATGCAGAACATTCTTCGCATCGCAAGGTCCACATTTCGAATGTCTCCAACTTATTAATGGAAGATATTTTCAACCTCCATGTCTCCATGCCGTATAACAATATGGACCCTACATAGGACCATTCTGTAACGGAGATTAAAAGAAAGATTGCGGTTACAAAGTAGCGGTTTAAATTTAATAAAAGATTGGGATTTGCTTATTTTTCGCCTCTCAGGATATGGCTCAGGTATTCAAGTTTTCGTGCCTTGATCTAGTTGAGCAATTCTCTCTCAATATTTGCTCTTGTTAAGATTTCCTCGTTTCTCAACCTATCTGTCCATGGTATGCGGAACATTCTTCGCATCGCAAGGTCCATATTTCCAATGTCTCCAACTTATTAATGGAAGATATTTTCAACCTCCATGTCTCCATGCCGTATAACAATATGGACCCTACATAGGACCATTCTGTAACGGAGATTAAAAGAAAGATTGCGGTTACAAAGTAGCGGTTTAAATTTAATAAAAGATTGTCTTGCTTGTTCGATACGACATTTTATACCTTGTTGAGGATCCCATTGATCATTCACCATTATTCCTAAGTATTTGAATGTTTCCACCTGTTCGATTGGAGCATTATCTACTTGCAGTTGTACTCTTAAAATTGCGCCCTTTCTTATTCCCATACATTTAGTTTTTCCAGCATTTCTCTTAGAAAGCCGTATGTTTTTCCTGCGGTATTTATTTTATTTAGCATCACGTTCGTTATCTGTGATTATCGCGGTGTCGTCGGCTTAACGAATGTTATCTATCGGGTACCCGTTGACCTTAATACCCCAGCCACTGCCTTCAAGTGCCTCTGCAAAAAATTCTCCACATATAGGTTGAACAGCAAAGGAGATAAAATACACGCCTGTTGCACCCTTCGTAAAATTTTAAATTCCTCTGTGTTCGTTGATTTGTTCAGTTTCACTTGGGCTTTTTGATTCTAATAGAGATTCTGGATAACTCTTATACCTTTCTCATCAATATTAGCATTAAGCAGCATTTTTATCATTGCATCGTGTTTTACGGCATCAAACGCTTTTTCACAGTCAGGGAATGTGCGAGGAAAAGAGCTTATGAATTGTTAAAACAAACTTAAGTAATAAAAAAATGTCATCCAATAAAAAGATAGATAAGAAAGTCTATATTTTTCTATCCTATGTCTATCTAACAGTATCTGAAAGATAAACAAAAAATGACTATAAAAACGAAAGAAACACATTACAAATATTAGTAACATCAGCAAAGAGTGATAATAAGGGAAAAACCAAGATAGTAAAAAAACAAGAAATAGTACAAATATGGAAAAAACGCATAGAAAGTCTATGATTGAATTAGCTGTATGGAATAGAACAGAATTTTTAGCTTACAGAAATTTATTTTTAGCGCCAAATATTGTTTAAAGAAAAATAGTAAAACCAGAAGCCACAAGATTCAGAAGTTAAAAAATTAAATAAAAATTATAATAAAGTAATTATTTAAATATAAATTAATAAATATGTGACGTTTACAATATTACAATACACCAAATTATTGTGATTTGCTACTTACATAAATATAAATTTTTAAATTGTCAAGTCCGGCCCTAGTCGACTAGTCGAATAACCGATCATAATCAAAATACGTTCATTGCCAAACACTTATTTTTCCAATCCCTTGGAAAAGTCTGCTTCCTTTGACCACAAAGCGTCTCAGGAACGTCATGCCATACAAAAAATATTGAAAGATTTTAGATGAATTTATAACCAATTCTTTTTGTCTGATGTGTACTCTGGATCTTTTGAAATGTAAGGAACGAACGACAATTTGGAAAATCCACAAATTTAAATTTCCGGGACAATGTTAATATATTTCTTTCCGATTGCATTGAGATTTAGTAAAAAGATTCGTACTCGTATTTTCAGCATTTTGACAAGTTAAAGACAAAGAAAATGAGTTTTTTGTAACGAGTGTTTAACGTTACGTATGCATTGTTCAGACATACATAAATCTCTTAGAGGTGATTGAAAAATTTCGTTTGATTTATATTAGTAAGTTAAAAGCTATTTGTTATTTCGTATCCTGGTATACACACAACCAAACTTATATGCAATCGTCATGTATTTCAAAGCAATATTTATTTCTTTTGAAAAAACTTGTTATTGTTGCGAAGAATAAAGGTTTTTATTGAGAATAAACAAATCGATAAGACAACAGATAGTACAGCTTGGTATATATTATTTGCTTGAGTTGCAAATTGAACGAAAATAAATAAACTAACTTTTGCGTCCAAAAACGAAAATATGCCTTGTGGTGTTATAGGAGTTACAATGGGGAATGATTATTGGTCTTGTGGAGCAAGTAATGTTCTCAGAGGGACATAGCTGCAGAGCTAGGCGTAACACTGGGCGTAACTCAGGGCGTAAAAAACTTATGCTAGGTAACAGGAATTAGGAAAGCTCAAAAATAAAGCAAGGGAACGTCGCCAAAAGTAATAACGACTCGCCACGATCGTTTAATTGTCCAATCAGCTGGGCGACATCCAACCATTTCACACCTGCAACTCCAAAGGCAGCTTTTGGAAGCTACAGGTGTAACTGTTTCAGTTGAAACGATAAGAAGAAGAGTTCATGCCAAGAAGTATACACCAGGAGACAGTTATGAGTTCACGAGTTATCCAGGCAGCACAAGATTGATCGCCTAAATTGGTGTCTTTACCATCAAAACTGGAACATTGAGAGTTGATAAAATATAATATTTCCATAAAAATCCAGGTTGGTGTAAAATCCGATGACCCACGAAATCGCGTATTTAGAGGTCGGAGAAGACGAGCAAGAACGAAAACTGTCAGATCTGTTCACATATATGTATAAAAGGGGAAGTGTAATGTTCTGGAGAGGCATTGTGACCCGTAAAAACTACTTTATTTTTTATCCTCATAGGTATTTTGATAACTTGTAGTTAGGCTCTGGAAAAGTGCAACAGGAGAAAATTTAATTTTCATGCATGATAATGGACCTCCACATACCATTAGAGTGACTAGAGACTTCATTGAAGCAGAAGATATCCCTTGTTTGGAGTGGCCTGCTTGCTTACCCGAGCTTAACCCTATAGAGTATTTGTGGAATATACTTAAAAGAAAAATTAGAGCTAGCCAGGATAATCCACAAAACACGGCACGGCTAGTATAAGCTGCTCGTGAAGAATATAGCAACCTGCCACAACAAAACATTGATAATTTGATTAGAAATGTGTTTACGCAAATTGAAGCTTGCATACGGACTAGACGTGGTAATACTGACAACCAAAAAAAAAACGTAAATAAATAATAACAATTTAAACATTATTCGTTTTACATTTAATTTTTCTACGCTATTGACTTTAAAACAACTAGTTTCAATTTGTTTTTTTAAATCCTTTATTGTTTTATTTAATTGTTATGTATTTGTGATTAAATTGTTTTAAAATAAATATAGTTTGGCTTCGTGTGTTTATTTTTTTAAATTCGCACGAAATAATAAGAAATATCAGATGATTCCATATAAATTTGGTTGTGTGTACTTCTGCTCTTTTTAGAAGCAATCTACAAGATTAAACAATGTATTGAGCGAAAATTTAAGTGAAACATTGAAATAAGTAAAAAAATCAAATTATGAATTATTGTTTACAAAATATGAGTCTATTTTTGAAAAGTAAAAATGAAAAAGTAAATGACTTCCAATTGTTTGTATTATAACGCATAGAACAACCGATTTTGGGCTCTATAATTTCAGACCATCATCAGGTCCATGGTAAGTTTATTTAATAGTTAAAAAAAGGGAGAAAGAATGCTCGAGTTTTTATGGGTGTTTACAGGTTTTATAAGTCTTATAATGAACCAGATTTGATACAGTATTGTAACTAACACAATTTTTTTATATTCTCTTATTTTTTCGCATTGGGAGTGGATCCATAGAGTCAAGAGCACTGTTACTAATTGAAATATATTAATAATACTGAATACTAGTAGAGTGTCTAGTTAGTAAATAAACACTTATCGACACAAATTTCTACTCAGGATTAATGTTATCTGTACACATTATGTCTGTCTATATGTATCATGATTAGTTGGTTAACATTATAGCTAGAGTAGGGAGAAAAATATACCTTCATTGAATTATTTTTATTATAGATTCATCCTATTTTGGACCGTTTTCCCTTCTTAGTGGTTTAATTTTTTCCATTCCCTGATTTTTTATATTTTTACATTTTTTTGTGCTATAAGTATAGCTAGTCAAAACATAACATCCTAATATTTTCCAAACAATAGTAATTCCCCGCCCAGTCTATAATGTGCAGAAATGAAAGATCTCTACTTGGTTCAGAGCCCCACCTCCATGTAAGTTGGAAATTGGATATAACACAAATTTATTCCTATTTTTGGCATATTTATATTCTTAAAGATATACAAAACAAATTTTGAAGAGCCCATACATTTTTATTATTTTGAAATAATAAATTATATCTAAAAATCCACAAGGAAAAAGTTTTCCTGTAGTTGGCTGTATACCATGTGATACAAAAAACAATAAATCCTGTATAAAAGGTATATTTAAAAAACCCTCAAGAGGGCCACATCAAATTCACATAACTAGTTTTCGACTGGTTTACCAGTCATCATCAGTGCTTACCTAAAATGAATATAACCTGGTAAAAAATTCAAAGATGTTGAAATTTTGACTAGGGTTAAAAAAATATTAGGTTATACTTACGTGTTATACTCATGTACATGCTTAACCACCAAGATAGTATTACACAAAAATATGTGGGTCAAAGCCCAGTAAAAGTAGTCCGTCAAGGAAACATAGGTATAAAATACTACCTTAAGCCTGGATGTTTAAAATATTATCTAATTTGCCCCAGGTAACATCTGAGATCTAGGTATGTATACATGTTGGAAGTGAGACGGCAAGTGAAAATGAAATGCTTGGAAACCTCGGAACGATGACAAGGCAAACGACAGTTCCACAGGTAGTTTAAAATAACCTGCCATATTTAACCTGCCATTTGTCAGCATAGTTGTCCATGGTATTTTCAGTATACGTCTGTACAGCCACATTTCAAAATCATTTATGAACTTTAAATGGTTCTAAGTAGTTTTATTCAACTTTTATTCTACAATTAATTTTCTTCGTAAATTTATTTACGGCATTTATGTAGGTGTTATCTCCTCCGTAATTTCTCATTGTTTCTCCGTTGCACCAAATGGACCATGAAAATATCACTATAGAAGCTGTAGAAAAATGTGGTACTAATGACCAGATGGTACAAAGATTAGGAAAACAGCAGGCAAAATAAGGATGAAAATGGCACGAAACCGAGACATGTGAAAGCAGATGGAGGATATATCTGTCAAAAGATTGACGGAGGAAAACACTGATCAAAGAAAAAGAACAATTTTTATTTAAAAAAAAATAATAAGTAGATATAATTTATCCTGTATAAAAGGTGTATTTAAAAAACCCTCAAAAGGGCCACATCAAATTCACATAACTAGTTTTCGACTGGTTTACCAGTCATGATCAGTGCTTACCTAAAATGAATATAACCTGATAAAAATTCAAAGATGTTGAAATTTTGACTAGGGTTAAAAAATATTAGGTTATACTCACGTGCAATGTACATGCTTAACCACCAAGATAGTATTACACAAAAATATGTGGGTCAAAGCCCAGTAAAAGTAGTCCGTCAAGGAAACATAGGTATTAAATGCTACCTTAAGTGATATTAAGTAACATTACATTAAGTAACATTAAGTAACATGTAAGTTAATACATGTTGGAAGTGAGACGGCAAGTGAAAATGAAATGGTTGGGAACCTCGGAACGATGACAAGACAAACGACAGTTCCACAGGTAGTTTAAAATAACCTGTCATATTTAAGAATAAGGTATGCAGATTGGTAAAATTAGAAATGATGTAACAACACACCCAATGTGAAAATTATCATTTAAAATTCATTAAACTAGTTGTTATTGTAAAATGGATTCTCGTTAACTGTAAGTGGAACTAGTTAGGCAAACCACATTACACAGGAGTTTAGTGTTCGACAACTAAATACCGTAATAAAATGTTATTATCAAGAGATCGAAGATTTAAAAAGACAATTTTGTGATGATTTAGAGTTATCCAATTTATTTAACTTATTAGTAGCTGTTGGAATTTGTGTAAGTGTGTAAGAAATCACAATGGGGGTGTCTAAGGTGTAAAAATGTCTTAAATAATCTAGGGGATGTATCATTATGAAAGCACAAACTCAGACTGAGGCGACTATTTCTTAAAGGAAATGCCCGGATCTCTAAGGGTCCAAAAACCAAAACCGTAATATGATGATGACAGTAGGGGCTGGGTGGGGGGGTATGAGATGTCTGTGAGGAAATTAGTGAAAGGAACAAAAACGAGACCCAGAAAGAAAAAATTATACTGTTGATTTGGTTTTGCTAGAGATGAGTATTATATGTTGGTGATGACAGATGGAGTAGGTATGGTGATAATAGTCATATGTAGAAATATAGTGGTGGGTTGTATGCAGATGAAAATTTGCATTCCATTCCATTCATTCCATTACCATTTCCACCACTGATTCAATTATTCAATTATTACAATTTTGTCTAGCTCAAGACTTCTTTGTATTCAAGAATAAATATTACAGACAACCTGATGGTTTAGCCATGGGTAGTTGCCTATCTCCGCTTTTAGCTGATATTTTTATGGATCATTTAGAATCCATACATATCATGAAAAATCCTGAAATTCTACATTGGTATCGTTATGTTGACGATTGTTTATTGATCATCTCAGGTAATTCAAATACAGCTGACTTATTACTTTCTAAAATTAATCAAATCCATCCCAATATTAAATTCACCATGGAATTAGAGTCATCCCAATCAATTAACTTTCTTGACCTCACTATTACCAGATTAAATGACCACTTCGATTTCAGTATCTTTAGGAAGCCGACACAGACTGACCATGTCATACCTCTATCTTCTAACCACCCTATGTCGCACAAACTTGCCGCCTCTCACAGTTACATACACCGCCTTGAAACCATTCCCCTGTCACAATCAAATTACAATAAAGAATTAAACATACTTCGTCAAATAGCTTTTAATAACGGTTACGATCCACACATCATAGACAAACTCATTCATAAAAGACACATTAAAGTCTTACGACATGCTGCGTTCCCTAGGGATTCTACAACCAAACCTACTTATGCTTCCATACCCTTTCACCAAGATAGGCTATCTGGGGATATTTCGAACATTATCAAAAGATCATTAGACAACATCCAAATTTCCTTTAAAGTATGCAACAACTTAGGACAATCTCTATCCAATTCCAAAGATAACATCCATTACATGAATCGTAGTGGTGTTTATAGACTACAATGTTCTGACTGTGATGCTACTTACATAGGAAGAACTTGTAAATCACTTGCTTCTCGCTCTCTTGGACACACCAAAAGAGAGAACACCTCTACCTTTTCACAACATCTTAAACAAAAAAACCATACGTTGAATATCCCAGATGATGTTGCTCTACTTCACAACATCCCACAGAAAGACTTCTTAAAATTAGACTTGTACCAGGACCTAGAAATAATAAAAAAAAAACAAAAAAGTCCGAATTGTGTCAACCGCCATGTTTCGTTCAATCGGGACTTCCAACCACTCCATCGACAACTTTTTTTTAATACATTTACAATATTTATTTTTACCTCACTTCATCTGCTTCATTATCAGTCACACTTTTAATATTTCATCTGTTACTAGTCACAATAATCCTTTTGTCATCTTCAGCCATCTCACCAATTTTATCTATTCATAACATACATATAAATTACTGATATAATCATCTGCAAACATCCATTTTAAACAAATTTTCATCTGCATACAACCCACCACTATATTTCTACATATGGCTATTATCACCATACCTACTCCATCTGTCATCACCAACATATAATACTCATCTCTAGCAAAACCAAATCAACAGTTTAATTTTTTCTTTCTGGGCCTCGTTCTTGTTCCTTTCACTAATTTCCTCACAGACATCTCATACCCCCCCACCCAGCCCCTACTGTCATCATCATATTACGGTTTTGGTTTTTGGACCATTAGAGATCCGGGCAGCCTGCATTGCCTTTAAGAAATAGTCGCCTCAGTCTGAGTTTGTGCTTTCATAATGATACATCCCCTAGATTATTTAAGACATTTTTACACCTTAGACACCCCCATTGTGATTTCTTACACACTTACACAAATTCCAACAGCTACTAATAAGTTAAATAAATTCGACAACTCTAAATCACCACAAAATTGCTTTTTTAAATCTTCGATCTCTTGATAATAACATTTTATTACGGTATTTAGTTGTCGAACACTAAACTCCTGTGTAATGTGGTTTGCCTAAGGCCTATGCCACATTATGCGTTTTGACCGGATGCGGTGAAAACGCATCCGTTTCTAATGCAACCGGACGGACCTGTCACACTATGCGTTTAGTCTGGTGCAGTTGGTAAGCGCGTACCGATGACTCAAAACGCATCCGTTTCCAACGCAACCGGACCGATCTGTCACACTATGCGTTTTCACCGAATGCGGCGGAAACGCATCCGGTAAAAACGCATAATCTGACATCGGCCTAACTAATTCCACTTACAGTTAAAGAGAATCTATTTTACAATAACAACTAGTTTAATGAATTTTAAATGATAATTTTCACATTGGGTGTGTTGTTATATCATTTCTAATTTTAACAATCTGCATACCTTACTCTTAAATATGGCAGGTTACTTTAAACTACCTGTGGAACTGTCGTTTGCCTTGTCATCGTTCCGAGGTTTCCAAGCATTTCATTTTCACTTGCCGTCTCACTTCCAACATGTATACATACCTAGATCTCAGATGTTACCTGGGGCAAATTAGATAATATTTTAAACATCCAGGCTTAAGGTAGTATTTTATACCTATGTTTCCTTGACGGACTACTTTTACTGGGCTTTGACCCACATATTTTTGTGTAATACTATCTTGGTGGTTAAGCATGTACATTGCACGTGAGTATAACCTAATATTTTTTAACCCTAGTCAAAATTTCAACATCTTTGAATTTTTTATCAGGTTATATTCATTTTAGGTAAGCACTGATGATGACTGGTAAACCAGTCGAAAACTAGTTATGTGAATTTGATGTGGCCCTTTTGAGGGTTTTTTAAATACACCTTTTATACAGGATAAATTATATCTACTTATTATTTTTTTTTAAATAAAAATTGTTCTTTTTCTTTGATCAGTGTTTTCCTCCGTCAATCTTTTAACAGATATATCCTCCATCTGCTTTCACATGTCTCGGTTTCGTGCCATTTTCATCCTTATTTTGCCTGCTGTTTTCCTGATCTTTGTACCATCTGGTCATTAGTACCACATTTTTCTACAGCTTTCCACAGCTTCTATAGTGATATTTTCATGGTCCATTTGGTGCAACGGAGAAACAATGAGAAATTACGGAGGAGATAACACCTACATAAATGCCGTAAATAAATTTACGAAGACAATTAATTGTAGAATAAAAGTTGAATAAAACTACTTAGAACCATTTAAAGTTCATAAATGATTTTGAAATGTGGCTGTACAGACGTATACTGAAAATACCATGGACAACTATGCTGACAAATGTGGCAGTCCTTAAGAGAGCAAATGCTGCCCGCGAGCTGCTTGATAACATCAAATATAGAAAGATGGTCTATTTTGGACACGTAGTAAGGGGAGACCGATATAATATTCTTCAACTTATTATGATGGGTAAAATCAAAGGACGCAGAGGAATTGGTAGAAAGCAGACCTCTTGGTTGAAGAATATCAGGGAGTTGACAGGAATAAAGAAAGCAAAACAGCAGAACAACTATTTAGAATAGCTCGAGACAGAGACAGTTTCGCCATGTTAATCGCCAACGTCAAGGAGACTTCATAGGGCACGTTAAGAAGAAGAAATGACTTTGACATGGGGGCTATCTTTCACTAACCTTATTTAAACTTTATATAAATAAACCACTAAAGTATTGGAACAAGGAATGTGGACAGATCGGCGAAAAATTGACGACAACTATATCCATAGCCTTTTGTTTACCGATGATCAAATAATTTTAGCAGTAGGCACTAGCAGAAGACAAAGTGGACATTTTCTACTGATAAAAAAACTGGCAGATGAATTTGAAATCTGTGGTTTGGACATTAATTATGACAAAATGCAACGCATGGTCATTGCAGAAGTCGTGGAGATAAATAACAACTCAATAAAACAAGCAAATGAAAGCAACTCAAAAGAAAGACAATAACACGACAATTATTTATACTCGATAATATGGGGCGACGATATATGACAAGCAAAACTAAACACCAAGTATTTAGATAATTGTGAAAAGCTGCTCACTGTTTGACTCAAATGTGAGAGACGTGGATGTCAAATAAAAGAATGAAATACGAAATAAATGAAATAAGTATCTTTTCATTACCTTTTTTTTACAACATATGCTTCCAAGGCCGCGCTGTCCACGTGGGCAATGTGTGCGGCGCACAAAGGCGCCAATAATTAAGGGGCGCCGCTAGAGTTGTTAGAAATATTTTACGAGACGATTTTTAAAAAAAATTCGTATTTTTTTGGGCGCCATTAAATGTTTTGCAAACAGGCGCTACCACGTGCTGGCACGGCACTGTATGCATCTTAGTTTTTATTAGATTCGACAAACCTAATTTATTCATGGAATAAATCCTCATTTTCGTTTAAATTTTTCTGTCAACTCTTTCAAATATAAAGTTTCGTCTAATAGCAATTAAATAATTTTTTTTGGCAATTTTTTATTACATGATTTTTTTTACTTCTAGCAAACGTCTTTCTTTTTAAGAACATATTCTAGTGCACCCCTGTATGTATTTAAATTAAATAGCGTACACCACTGGAGTTAACCTTTTTTCTGCATAGGTGTTACAGAAATTGATTTTCTATTATTGTCACAATCCGAATTTAATGTATATTTTACAAGCATTCAATTATATCAATCAGCATATGACCCTTCTAAAAATAAATAATTCCAGAACCTCAATCTTATTCATATCGATTTTATTCATTGTTGTATTTTGATATTCTGAATTCCTTTCAAATATTTCCACATATAAACGTTTATAAATAAAACTTAATCTAAAATTTTTATAGCCTCCCTATTTTTAGTTTCTAATTTTTTTCTTAGATTGCCTCTTCTGAATAGATTCGTTTTTCGTTTTGAAAACCTTTCGTATTATATATTCATTTCATATATCTATCATAAACGCTCAGGTAGACAAGGAAAACTACATTAGCCAGGTAGCAGATAAACAGAGATTACATGAAAAAACAAATGATAATGTTCAAAGATTATATAACCTAGTATCGATATAATTGTCAGTAGTACTAAGTTTGCACACCCTAAATACCATCAAGTATATGAATTTCACCAGACCAAAAAACATGGTCTCAAACAGATACATGCGGACACAGATCATTTCATGGTTACTGCAACGTTAAGACAAAAAGTCAAAAGGACACTACAAACAAGCCAGCAAAAAACAAATGGTACGCAGAAAAATGAAATGTTGCAGACAGAATAATAAAATATTTAAAGGATATGAATAAAAAACTGAAGGAATACTGTAAACATACAAAGGAGGTAGTAACAGAATGGAGAAATATAAAAAATATATAAATTAAGCAGCTGCTGAACACGTTGGATAAAAAAGGTCACAAAGAAAAAGGTCTTCGTCTACAACGAAGAATATCATAAATACATTAAAAGAAGATAGAAATAAGACAAAAATGTGGACAAAAACAAATAGACCGGAATATAAGGAAGAGTACAACAAATTTAAGAAAGAACGTAAGAAAAAATAAAGAAAATTAACTAAGTTTGGTTAAATGATAAGCGTGAATGAAACATGAATATAATGTGAATGAAATAATTGATTATTCTGGACGTTACATCGCACATTTATTAATCGGATCTCTTAAAAATGGGCAAGCTTGTAAATCGCATTAATTGCTTCCAAGAAGTTGAATAAAACCAATGCACTAGGTAACAGTTTTAAGGTTTTTGCAAGACAGTTTAGCATTTTTTTTTTCCTTTAGCTGTTCCCAACGAAAAATTTTTCTTTTTCTTTCAGATGCTGCACCTTACATTGTTAAAGTAGGAAGCAATTTGAACATTTTTTACCCTCGTTTAGTACATACAACTTGCCTAGCACATGGTTTAAATAGGGTCGCAGAAGAAATCTTTTGTTAATAATTTTATTTCATATATGAACAAAATATTTCTTAAGGCACATATAATGTATCAGTTGTATAAAGAACATTTGCCGAATTTTCCTCTTCCACCAAAACCTATTGTTTCTGGATGAGAACTTGATTAGAGGCTGCAATGTTTTATGCAGAAGTTTTTGCTGAATTGAAGCCAGTAGATTCTTCCGAACCACTTATACTTTTCAAAAAATTGGTGAAAAATAAAATAGTATCACAGCATCTTTCATACCTAAAATATTATGTACATACAGTGGAACCCCCATAAGTCGGCCCTCGATAACCCGGAAGTCCGGCTAACCCGGACCGATTTTTATCAGACAAACATTACAACAATAAAAATGTATGTCCTTTATGCTGGATTTTCCAATTTCTTTTCAACATCTTAAAATATTTTCTTTTATCTTTCCTTATAAACATATTGTTCGAATACTATAATATCTTATATTTTTCAGGCTAATTTTATTTATCATAATAAACTTTCTTCGTAAAAATTTGTCGCTTTAGCGAATTCCTATGTAGTTCATTCGTTTCAATTTTCAATGTCAAACACATTATACAATGAGAGATAATGCGTATTTGTGTAATTTGATACATAATATACCTTAGTAAAAATGACTCATGGCATGGCAGACAACGCTCATTGTCGTGTTATCGAAACCAACAGGCATCTGTAGTATCCTTTATTTACTTGAAACTGTCTTAGCATTGTTTAGAAAAGACTATTAAAAAATTATTTTTCAAACAATGGTCTTAGTCTTCACTCTTCCCTCCCTGGGACTGTAATTCTACCTCGACGACGGTGGGAGGGCCGAGTAACCGGTCGTGGTCCCTAAAAAAATTGTGAGGGGAGCACGACCGATGAAACCAAGAACAGTTCCAGCGTCCAGCGACTGTGCACCGGGTGGTCGCCGGACACCGCCGCTGGACGCTAAAAGGCGGCGCAACTGAGGCGAGCAGTTGCGACGCCTTCGCCTTCAGCAGTCGTATTTCACCCTCCAACTTCCCTGCGACTACTCTAATTCCTAAAGTTAATCTCGCCCACTCCAGCGTTGTGGCCGGGGGTCGATGGTGGAGCCCCACGCACCATGCGGGGGCTCTGCCGTCGAACTCCGATCACAAATCTCTATTCGAAATCTTTTTCGACATACCCATAACGAGTAGCCGCCATGTCTTACCCCGCCAAAGTACCTTTCCCAACACACATCCACTCCCAATCCCGCGTAACAGTGGAGGCAGCAGTTACGCGGAAATTCCAGGTAGCCTGTGAACACAGGCTGCTACTGCGTCCGGAGGCAACCGTGATAAAAAGCCTAGAGGAGTAAACCTCAATAAAATAATCCCCACTATCACGGTGGAAGGCATCGTGCCAAAGATATGAGAGATGCGAGGGTTAGAGCATCACAAACGATCCCTTCGGGATACCTGGCGACCTCCCGAAGAACCTAGCCTTAACGTGGTAAGGGCGCACTGCCACGTCGGACGCGTAGCACGTCCCGACTCGTGGGAATTCATATGAATAAAACCAACTCAAAAAAACCTAAAGGAAAAAATAACGACGACCAAAGGCAAAAGGACAATGACGACGCATTAATTAGTAAAATTGAGAATAGGGAAGAACAGTCGCAAGACGGCACAATAGATGAAGATGAGCTGAGAAAGTTTGAAAGGGAATTGCTACAACGGCACGATCAACAGCCTAAACTAAACAGGTCGGGTGCCATAAAGCACTCGACACTTGTAGGGGAAGAAATTAATACAAGAGAAGAAGAAGAAAAAGAGGAGGAAGAGAAAGAAGAGGAAGATCCCTCGGTGAAAATCCTGGAAGCGAAAGCCTTCACAGAAAGTCACGATGAAAAAACGGAAGAAGAAAGGGGAGGAACTTGGGAAGATATAGAGGAGAGTGTTTTAACAGCCTTCTTGTTCGACGAAGAGGACAGAAGAGAAATGCAGCAAATGAAAAAAAGAAAAGGGGACAGCCTTGAGATAAATGAAAAATTCAAAAAAGAAAAACTTGAAGAAAGCAAAAAATATCCAGAAGAAACCGACAGGGAAAAGGTCCAACGGAAAATGAAACAAATACTCGATATACTTAATACAGAAGGCCCAATAGAGGACGAAAGAATAAGAATGAAAAAACTCATAGGGGAAATTAACTCTATGCAAAACAGAAAAATTAGCCCAAATCAAACAACACAAGGGGAGGAGAAAAATATAAGATGCGAACAATGTAAAATTAAGATCGAGCAAGAGAGACAAAGAAAAGAAACAGAAAAAATAATAGGAATTGTAAACAAGGGAGGAGACATAGACACCTTTAGTCAAATCCACGAGAAGAAATGGGAGGACAAGGTGTTTGAAAAAACGAAGTGGGAACATGGGGGACTGCAAGAGACAATTGAAAAAAAAGAATGCATAATAATAACTAAAAACGAAATAAAAGACGGAGGGGTAGAGGGCGTCATAAGAACGCTCAGGGAAGAAGTAGCAGAAATCATTGAGGAATGCAAAGTGGGCGACATAGAGTACATAGAAAATGTAAAGAAAAGCTCTATGGCCAACCAAAGGAGGCAGTGGTACACATATGTAACCAAAGTGGGTGAACAGGGAATGTATGAAATGGCTGTAAAGGCCATAAATATAATAAAAAAAAGGGAGAAGCCCCCGGAAACCGTTAGAGTCATCGTTAACAACGAGATAAATAAGGAAGATGTGCGAAAAGCTCTCGAATTTGTGGGGAGAAAAGAAAATATAGTATGGGAAATAGTTATCAGAGGGAAGGAGATGGATAAAGGGGAGAGGCATGAGCAGGAAGAAGCGCTCCTAATCAAAACGGGGGGGAAATCATACACTGATGTATTAAAAGAGATGAATCAGAAAATTGATATAGGGAAGATTGGCTTAAAAGTAAATAGGCTAAAAAAAACAGAAGGGGGAGACATCCTCGTAAAACTAAAGGGGAAGGGAGCAGCGGAGAAACTGAAGAAGGAGATGGACAGTAAAATAACGGGAATGAGCATGGCTGTTCGGAAGAAAGAAAATTATTTTTCCATCACGGCAATAGACCCTGGGTTTACAGAAGAACAGCTAATAAGCGCGATAACAACATATACCGGTATCCCCGAGGACGAAATAGATGTCAAAACGCTACGTATAAATAGGCATGGGGAACAGGTGGCGACCATAGCCGTACGCCCCTCAAAAGCAGAAGAGCTACGGAGGTATAGAACGATAGTAATAGGTTGGGTTATATGCCCCATAATGGAACGCCATACGCCAGTAAGGTGTTATAAGTGCCTCCATTATGGTCACAGCACCTATGAGTGCACAGGGGAGAGCAGGGTAGCATGCTGCTACAACTGCTTTAAAAACGGGCATACAGCGGTGCAGTGTAGCAGCACTGCGTACTGCTTAACTTGTAAGGAAGAGGGTCATAGAATGGACCGCATGACATGCCCAGCCTATAGGGCGTGGGTGTACGGCAGGGGAGGGGAAAGGGAACCCATAAAACATTAAAAGAAACAAAAGCGAAAGGGTGAGAAGTGGTTTCCTGATGAACGGAGGTGGGTCCGTATACAGCCCACCAGTGAAACAGGAAATCACCTTTTATAGGGTAAATTTATCGATTTTAATCATACATATTTTTATTTATTTATTTAATTTATTTGAAAATTTTATCTATACACATTTTATTTATATAAATTTTATTTATATAAAATTTAATTTCACATATAATTTTAAAAAACTTAGTGTGTTGTGTATTGTCCAGTATACCATTTTAATCTTTTATTTATTTATTTACCTATTTATTCATTTTATATTTACACCTTTATTTTATTTATATTTATTGTGTTCAATATATACAAACGGATACGGGTCAACTCTCTAGGGAACTGAACCAAAAATGAACCTCAAGGATCAACCTGGTATAAGGATAATGCAGGTGAACGTGGGCCGCGCAAAACGGGCACACGATCTCGTCCACGCGAAAGCCTGCACGCTAAAAATAGACTTACTCATCGTCCCGGAACCTAACAAAAAAATAACGTCGGACGGTGGTTGGGTGCAGGATACAAACAAAAACGTGGCGGTGCTCTTCAGAAATAAAGATCTTGGCGTGCGTGGCATAGTCAGGGGCGGAAATTATATTCTCATTAAGATGAAGGATTTTTGTCTCCTGGCATGCTACATATCTCCAAACATACCCATCAGAGACTACAAACAAAAAGTAGATGAAATAATGAGCATCGCTACAAGAGAGAAGCAAATAATGATTGTCGGGGACATCAACGCAAAATCTAGGTCATGGGGCTCTCCCATGAATGATGAGAAGGGAGAGTTCTGGAATGAATGGATAGCCCAGGCTAGCCTCCATGTACTCAACAACAACAAACCCACATTCGTAAGAGGGGCTAGCAAATCACATATTGATGTAACCATTGCAACCGAAAGGCTATCCAGACGCATAAAAAATTGGGATGTCCTCGACGAACAGTTATTCACCTACCACTGTTACATAACGTACGAGGTGATGGTTAAAGGGAGGGTTCTAAGAAAACCGATAGGTCGAAGAGAGAAAATATTAAACAAAAACAGGTACCTGTCGGAGATTAAAAAAATCGACGAAGATGCAATTACAGATCTCGGCCAACTTAGGAAGACACTCGCTAATGCCGTTGAGTTGGCCACAGAAAAGACAAAAAATAACGAAAGAACCCCCTATTGGTGGACGGATGAGATAAGAGAACTACGGAAAGTGTGCCTCCGAGCTCGGAGGAATTACACAAGAAGCCAGGGCAACCCCGAGCTCAATGAGATATATAAAACAGCGAAGAGGAATCTAAACAACAAAATAAAGAAAGAGAAAAAGGAAAGGTGGCAGAATCTGATAGACGCGCTAGAAAATGACATATGGGGAGACGCATACAAAATAACAATGAAGTCTCTCAAAATGATCGCCCCATACAGACTAGACGAAGACCAGCGGCGTGAATCTGCGGAACTTCTCTTTCCTGCCAAGGAGGAGCAAGCTTTCTTGAAGATTTTCCCCACGGTAGTGGAGGAGTTTACGGAGGAAGAAATAAAAGCCGCTGGTCAGGAAATCAAATCGGGTAAAGCTCCCGGCCCCGATGGTCTGCCACCCGAGGCACTGAAGATAATAGCAACAGAGAAACCAGGTTTGATCAGAAGAGTATTTAACAATCTACTGCGGAATCAAGAGTTTCCCAGGGAATTAAAGGAAGCAAATCTGGTATTGCTACTCAAGCCTGGGAAACCCCCCGACTCGGCATCCTCCTACAGGCCGATATGCCTTCTAGACTGTCTTGGCAAGTTTTATGAAATTCTTGTGAAGAAGAGGCTGGAAGGGGTATTGGCAAGTGAGAGAGCTCTATCCAGTCAACAATTCGGATTTCGAAAAGGTCGATCAGCAGTAGACGCAGCGATCTGGATTAGAGACGCGGCACAAATAAGTAGAAAGAGGTGGGTGGTACTTGTTCTATTGGACATTAAAAATGCCTTCAACTCGGCGAACTGGGGCCTCATCATCGACAGGATTGTCGAGCTGGGGGCCCCGGATTACATGTCCAATATAATAAAGGACTACCTATCGGAAAGAAGCGTATGCATAACGAAGAAAAATAAGATGAATATGACTGCTGGAGTACCCCAAGGGTCAGTCCTGGGACCCACATTATGGAACATATTATACAATGGGGTACTAGAGGTAAATAGAACACTAGGAGTAAGGGCAATAGCATACGCAGACGACCTAGCCCTACTAATCGAGGACGACACGAATCGGGGCATCATACATAAAGTAAACACAGCAATAGAAAAAACCGCGAAATGGATAGAGAACAACGATTTAAAATTGGCAGTAGAAAAGACTGAGATAATTATCTTGAGGGGACGGCGGGATCGAAAAGACATTAATTTTCGGTTCAGAGGCTCCGAACTAAAACCCCAGAAAACAGTTAAGTATTTGGGAATAATCTTCGACGACAGAAGGTCATTCGGCCCACATATACATGAAGCATGTCGGAAAGCGGAGGCAAGGACCTCAGTCCTACAAAAATTAATGCCGAATATAGGAGGCCCTGGATCACACAAACGGGCAGTAATGCTACAATCCATTATGTCAATAATATTATACGGGGCTCCAGTATGGCATGAAGTTGTAAATAAAGCCAAATACAGAGACATGCTTCTCAGAGCACAAAGAAAACCCCTGATCAGAGTGTGCAGCGCGTACAGAACCGTATCAACCGTTGCTCTACAGGTAGTGGCCGGAGCTGTGCCGGTGCACATTCTGACAGAGGAGAGGGTACGAATGCATCGAAGGGGTAACGGAGCTATAAGTTCAGGACCAGAAGAAAGAAGAAGAAGCCTGGAAAGTTGGCAGGATCAGTGGTCAAGAGAAACAGGCAAAGCCGCCTGGACGAGGACCCTTATCCCTGATGTAGTGAGGTGGTATGAATGCAGACACAGGCGCGTTAACTATTATTTCACACAATTTTTGACGGGCCATGGATCCTTTCGGGCATATACATATCGTATAAGAAAGACTGAGGACGATCTGTGTACCGAGTGTGGAGTGGTAGATGACGCGTACCACGTGATATTCGTATGCCCTGTATATCATGCAGGGCGAACCTCGCTGCAGCTGAGGATGGGGTCCCCTCTGGGTGAGCCCCAAGAATTAATGCATAAAGCCATTATGAATGAAAAAATGTTTGACTTGATCATTGGATTTGTCACTGAAACGATGAAGCATAAGGAAGAAAGAGAGAGGAGACTCCAACAAAGATAATCTGTTTGTATTTCTTTTGAACATGTGTCGTTTTGCACCGACCGGGGTGGGCAGTCAATATACAACTCCCACTTCTGCCGGGGCAGTGTCCTTTAAAATAAAAGGATTTTTAATCCTAGTGTTAGTAAATGTTAGATGTTTTGTTTTTCATGTGTTTATATCTTATGTTGTGAGTGTATAGATGAATGGGCCACTCCTACAGGGGGTGGGGAATGAAAGTTTAGTTGTTCTCACTGGCTGTTTAGTAATTCTTTGCCAGTTTACGGTGGATGGGATGATAGCGTGGTCGCGCCTCCTCACCCATTATCATGCAGATAGGTCGGTTGCCTTACGGACCCTGGCTGGCTGCATGCGTGGATGGGGTGGCGAAACCGGGTTGTCATGACAGTCACAGAGCGCACGCAGAGAGTGCTAGATGGGGTGACGAGCAAAGCTGGTGGGTCAGAGCTATGCCCGCTAAGGTCGGTTCCTGGCCCGCCGGTTGGAGAAAGAGGAGGTGAGTTTAGTTGGTAGGCGGCTTGCTACGGTTAGGCGTAGAGAGTTGAATCCAACACACCTGGGACACCTTCCCAGAAGTCTTTAGAAGATTCTCACCTCCCAAAAAAAAAAAAAAAAAAAAAAAAAAAAGTCTTCACTCTTATTAAATAACATAAGTTCGTTCTCGTTGCGAGACGGTATTGTGTGTAGTAAAGTCGCATTGTTCGTTCCGTTCTGTAATCGTTCGTAAATATATTCAGATTTTGTGTTTGCGTGATTTTTTGTCTACGTAATGGCAATAAAACTTAAAATGTTGTTTTTGTTTCAAAATGATAACAAAAGACAGTTTGGACAATCGGTGCAAAGCTAAGAAAGCTAAAAATGAGACTCTCGACGACGCTTTGTATGTGTAGAACGCGAACGTGGTTTACAAGTGTCTGTGTGCCAATTATAACGGAGTTTATCTGTAAGCATACCATATTTTAATAATTTTTACCATTTTCTCCGGCTAACCCGAATTTTCGATAACCCGGATCGGCCGCGGTCCCGATTAATCCGAGTTAACGGGGTTCCACTGTACCTACATGCATATGTATTTGACACAAATAATACATGCATATACATGCATATTTGACATAAATAATATGCAATGCATATATATGCGCATATATCTTCCTTTTCAGCCTGCATATTTGCCTGACTTTGATGATAAGATAAATAAAACAGGAAAAGAAGGCACAAGAACAGCAACACAAAAACATTATATAAAGATAATTAGCAGAACAAAAGGGAGAGTTTAAAGAAATCTGGACTCATTATTTAAAAAAATTATTAACAGACCAAGAGTACCTAGACCTAAATAAAAACGTAGAAGAAGAAATTGTATTGGGAAACCAGCTATAATATCCAACGAAGACGAAGTTGAGGAAATTATAAATAGTACCCGTAATGGTAAAATTTATAAAATATGGTGAAGATGAATGTAGAGGTAAACTACACAATTTTATAACAGTCGTAGGGGATGAAGAAAAAATGTCGAAAGAACGGTGCAAAGAACAAATTATGCCGATTTGCAAAAAAGAACCTGAATGTAAGGAAAGCTGGCTGAAGCAACAACGAATGACTTAGGGCAGGCAGTATTATTGCTGATTTATTAAGGGCAAGTCAACAATATATGTCATATTTACGGTTAAATATTTTATGAAGGAAGATCATGAATGTAAAATAAATATTGAACTGATTTTTATTTTTTATAGACTTCCAACAGAGAGAAATAAAAAAAAATAATATAAAAAAATATATATATAAAAAATACTAAAAAATAATAGAGAAAAAAACAAATAAAATATATATATATATATATATATAAATGAATGAAGAACTTGGACAGTCCATAGTAAAAAGCTTTCGAATTAAATGACTAAAGAAGAGGGCTGTTTTGCTGTGAAACTCTGAGAACATCATTTAAAAAAAAATACAAAAGAAAATATGTTATAAAAAAAATTACTAAAAAAAAATACGAAAATAATTATTTATTAGTAGAATTATTATTTATTCGAGATTAATGTTAGTATTAGTTTTAGGATAAGATACGAAAAAAATGACTCTTAAAGTAAAAAAATTGTAAAATTGGCGAATGGATTTAGTGTCCACAGTCATATAAACCCAAACAAACAACAACAACAGAGAGAAATTAGAAAATCAAATCATCATCATTATTCAACCCGGATTTATCCACTGCTGGATATAGGTCTTCCTCAGTCTTTTCTTGTATATCTGTTTTGAGCTCTTTGCATCCAATTTTTGTCGATCCGTTCTATGTCATCAGACCATCTTGTTGGCGGACGACTTCAATCAAATAGCTTGCTTAATATCAAGCATGCTTAGGTGTGTGAAGCTGTTATTAGAATAAGAGGAACAACACGCGATATTAGTTATTAGTTTATGGTTATGTTTTTCTTTCTGTTTTTCAAATTTTGTTAACTGCTGTTATATATTATTGTTAGATTGTTTCAATTAAAACACATATTAAAGACTAAAACCGTCTATTTTTTGTTTTTGCAAATGTTCGCAAAATATGGAACTACAATATAATTTCGATGTATTTGTACGTTTGTAGCTTTTGCTACCTACAGGGTGTCTCAAAATTAACATAAGAAAATCAGTTTTTTCTTCCACCCAGTATATGTACAAAAAAGAAGATCGAGTAAACCTGTATGCCCAACTGTGTAAATACTTTTCACGAAAAAATCAGCTATGAAAATGAGCAGAATTTTAGGTGATGCATAACTTTTGAAAGTATGTGTACATTCGTATAGCCTACGATTTATTGAAATAGCTTTTTACTATACTTGATCTCTCAGTCTCCATCCTTAAACATTTTAGGTTGCATAATAAATAAACTGAAAACTCCCTTAATGTAATATTTTAGACATTAAAGGGTAGATTTACACTCAATATACTTAACAATAACAATAAATCGAAACATGTCCATCTAAAAATGAACTCTCCCACGAAAACTAGATGTCCGGAACAAGTATCAGCAAACCAACCAGTTTCCAACACTTGGTTGACTCCATCCCCAATTAAACGTTATTTTTGGTAATTCACAAATTCAATTTTAACCACAAGACCGCTTTGGTAGCTACCGCCTGTGTTTATTCATGTTTAGTCTTTTATTTGCCAGAAGCCAGAAACAATATTGAATTTTAATATTTGTCAGTAAAGTGAGCAAACTGGTTTGTTGAAAACGCACAGAAGCTACGGCCAACCGCAAGAAAAAGAAATGTTTATTGCCCTGGACATTGGAATATGAAAAAGTTAGTTGGTTATATTATCTGTAACAGTATAGTGCTTTATTGTTGTACAGGGTGAGGCAAAGTACCTTTATATTTACAAATAATATATTGCAAAGGTATAGTTTGTTTTATAGAATAAATTATTATATGGTTTCTATATCTATACGAAGGGAGAACTAAACAGAGAATGACTTTTAAACAACTTTAAACTTTTATTCAATATTACCACTACTAAAAGATAAAACTAAATCAGGCAATACGCTAAGTTTTAGAAAATATAGCAGAAAAGTATTAGGTTCAATAATATTAGTATGTATCCGAACCAATTAGGAGTTGTTTTAGTTTGCATTCTGCCTCACTTTGATCAGTGTTCGTGATATTGCAAGTATGCTTTGACAAATTCTTGGAAATTGTAGTCAAGGATAATACATATTTCATTCCATATATTTGAAATTGAATACGATATACGATTGAATGCTGGTAGACCTTTTTTACCAGAAAATCGGGAGCAGACAGTAGAAACAGAAAAATGCCGAGTTGTGGATATTTTAAAAATGTGTCATTATGTACTTCAACTTTTAGGTTCTGTACTTGAATTTCTCATGTTTTGTATATTCTATATTCAGATGTAGTAAGTATCTAAACTTTGGTGTGATATATTTTTCATTTTAAAAATGTTTGATATATTTATCAACATAAATAAAGGTTGAAGCTGATTAAGCTTTTGGACAAATAAAGTAAAAACAACGTTATCATTTTGACACTGCTCAAAATTTGGGTTGGCGCTCCGGTTTATTGGATTTATTGGCTACGCAACCAACGCAACATTTATTGATATTCTGGGAAAATTATAGAAAAAATGCCATTTTTGGGAAAAGTTATTTACCAGCTATTTTATTGCTAAAATCGAATCTTAAGATTGCATATATAGGGCTTTTCATTCACAGTCATTTGTTTCGAGCTTCTGTTATGTGTCAGATAATATTAATATATCTACGTCATACGTTATTGGTATCTACCAATGATACAAACCAAAGACGTATGATGTAGCTATATTAATATTATGTGACACATGACAGAATCTCGAAACAAATGACAATCGATGAAAAGCCCTATTAGTAATATGGGGTATGACAAGTCCGCAGAAAGTGTGTTATTTTATTTATAAACAAATTAGCACTCCTATATCTTCTTTTTTTTTAATTAGTGCTTTGTAACTCCTAAGATTCTTCCTTTAAACCAAAAACACTCAAATAAAAATTCACCGTAATTTAGTTCTGCACAAAGTTATTGTTTTCCGATTTCCCTCAACAAAAATTTTACTCGGAAATTCCGAGTTTTTCCAAAAAAATCTGCAATTCTCAATTAAAATTTTAGGGAAGTAATTATTTATCAATTATTAAATAAATTAATGAAATGAAAGATTTTTTACAGCAGATTATATATCAGAAGGCCGGCGACAATCTAACCAATAGTTTAGCAATAATTAAAATGTTAATTAAAAAATTTCGGTCGAAATAATAACCAGACAGATTACGATACACCAGAATAGCTATGATTTTCGTATAAGAAAGTAATACCTATTCAACGTACTTTACAGAATTGAAATTAGACTATTTGAACGGTCTCAGGAATGTTATAAAGAAACAATTTTTTGGCTTATAAACAAATAGAACCCCTCAGAAAATATTAGATTAAATTAAATTAAGTTAACGCTGTTGAAAAGGGCACGGCTTCTTTGCCCTTTTCCAAGAAAAAAAATTGAATTGCGAGGAGTGGTTCCAGGTATGACCGGTCAAATTTGACCGGCATTTGCGACAGAGTTATAAACAACAGGATTTCAATCTTTGAACCATTACCTTTTTATTCCGGTCCTCTTTGTACATACAAATTTTCATATCTTCAAGACACTCATAAAAAAAAGATTTATGTCACCAAGTTATTTAATTATTGGTCAATAATTACTTCCCTGAAATCTTAGTTGAAAAGTTTTTGTTTGGAAAACCCGAATTTTTCGAGGAAAATTTCCGCCCAAGGAAATCGGAAAAAAATATCTATGTGCAGAATTAAATTACAGTGAATTTTAATGTGAGTGTTTTTGGTTTAACGTTAAAATCTTCTGAGTTACAGTGCAATAATTGAAAAAAATATTTCGGAGCGCTAATTTGTTTATAAACCAAATAGCACACTTTCAGAGGACTTTCCATAGCTATATTACTAATATATGAAATCTTAAGATTTGATTCCAGCACGTCCAGCAATAAAATAGTTGGTACATAACTTTCCTCGTTTTATACTAATTTACCCAGACTATTACCTTACATCTTTCATTGTGTTGATAATTCACGTTGTGGAAATTCTCAATTATTATATTTCTAATTTAATACTATTCTATCTAATTCCTCCAAAACCAGCAAATTTCCATAAAACCCAGCCATATTAATACCTTTTGCTTTAGTCTTCCTTGCAAGAAACAAACAAAACACATCTCCTAAACTAATAGGCCAGGGTAATAAGACAAAAATATACCCTGTTCGTGACACCTCAGCAGCCAGGGTACTGAAGCGTTTTTTCGACAGGTAATATCTATAGGAACAAATTATAACTATTTCCTGCGTAGCATCTGGCGGCCATTTTTATTTATAAACAATTAACTGTCAAAAAATGGCATTTTCCCCGTTTTTTTTTCAAATCAACGGAAAACAGCGAAACTTATGATTTTTTTAGTACAAATATCTTCGAGATTATGGAAAAAGCTTTAAAATGACGTATTACAAAATTTGATATACTCATTTATTGTTAATATAATTGCGAAAAAAGGTCGGAATTGCAAAAAAAAATATTTTCTCAATAACTGTTGTAAAAATTAGTGTACAGCTTTGAAATTTTTGTCAAATGAGGGTTCTTTGGTGCTTAATATATGATAAAAATTTCAAAGCGATTCATTTAATTGTTTAAATTTTATTCAAATTGTTTATCCCAGAGAGCATTTTTTTTGCAATAACATAAGTCAGAAAAAATGACCTTAGAACCAATCCACAGGTGTCAAATGAAAGAGCATGAGCTACGTTTTCAACATGGTTTAAAAAAGTGAATAAAAGATGCATTTATTAGTAATAAATAATTATGCAAAAGAATAATCAATTTTTCTTTATAAAGTTTTTGAATAACTTTTTCCAAAAAAATTAACTTTTTTACCCTGTTTTAAGTGCACAACTACCAAGTAATGTTATCTATATCATAATTGACAAAAAATTGTAATAAATATGTATAATTTCTTATACAGGGTGTTTCATTGGGAAACGGAAATACTTTAATGGTGAATAGACGTCACCGAGCCGGTTCTAGATATAGTAAATTTTTTGTCCTACCGACTTTTATAACCGAGTTACAGGGTGTTTTATCGATTTTGCCCATTTCTTTCCTAAGCCATAACTTTAGAACCACCCTGTATATTTTTTTGATATTTGGTACACATATGTCTCATTCAAAACCCAAGCGGCCGACATACTAACCATGAATAACTAACCAAGAAAAATCCAGGTCTGAATTAACAAAAAATTATAAAGTAATTGTGACCTTAAAACAACACCCTGTATATTGACATTTTGAAAGTCTGTTTGCATATTTGAAAAGAGCACAAAAAAGTAAGTTTAATGGTTCTCTTCAAATTTTCGTCCAGACAATTTTATGACTTTCATTTTGAAATTATATTGAACTTTTTAAGAACTTTGACATTAAAAAGCAGATATTATTAACTTTTAGTTATAAATTATTAAAGTTAATGAATAAATACTAATTTTAAAAATAATCAGTACATCAGTACTTATTTACCACATTGGAACGACCCAATTACTAATGACAAGAAAAATTCAGGTCCGGATTAAGAAAAAAATATAAAGTAATTGTGACCTTGAAACAACACCCTGTATATTGAAATTTTGAAAATTTGTTTGTGTATTTTAAAAGAGCATAAAAACTGCGTTAAAAGGTGCATGTCAAATTTTTGCGCAGATAATTTAATTACGGAAATTTTGTCAAGGTCACAAGAAGCTGCCAGAAAAATGAAGAACAATCCCAAACGTACTTAGAAAATCGATTCGAAATATTTTAAAACGAGCAAGGAAATGCATCGAACAAAATGGCGGACATTTTGAGCAACTGTTATAGTTCAAATATTTTTAATTTATGTTAAATTGTTGAATTGTAACGAATTTTTGTTTTATTAGATATAGCAGTTTTTTTAATTCTTTACTAAATCATTAAAATATCCCAATTCTCGCAATTCTAATTTTTTATGATGTGCATATAGCTACAAATCCAGAGAATCTATGAAGCCAGTGTAGTAAAAAGGTATTAAGTATTTTTAAAATACGTATTGATTCATTAACATTAAATTATTATTAAAAGTTAACAATACCTGGTTTTTAATCTCAGAGTTCTTTAAAATTTCAATATAATTTCAAAATTGATGTAATTAAATCAACAGCGAAAAAATTAAAATAAGCCTTTAATCACAGTTTTTCATGCTCTTTTAAAATGCGCAGACAAATTTTTAAAATTTCAATATACAGGTTGTTTGTTCAAGGTCACAATTACTTTGTATTTTTTTCTTAATCCGGACCTGGATTTTTCTTGTCATTAGTAATTGGGTCATTCCAATGTGGTAAATAAGTATTGATTATTTTTAAAATGAGTATTTATTCATTAACTTTAATAATGTATAACTAAAAGTTAATAATATCTGCTTTTTAATGTCAAAGTTCTTAAAAAATTCAAAATAATTTCAAAATTAAAGTCATAAAATTGTCTGGCCGAAAAATTTAAGCAAACCATTAAACTTACTTTTTTGTGCTCTTTTCAAATATGCAAACAGATTTTCAAAATTTCAGTGTTGTTTTAAGGTCACAATTACTTTATAATTTTTTGATAATCCGGACCTGGATTTTTCTTATGGTTATTATGTCGGTCGTTTGGGTTTTGAATGAGACATATGTGTGCCAAATATCAACAACATATACAGGATGGTTCTAAAGTTATGACTTAGGAAAGAAATGGGCAAAATCGATATAACACCCCGTGTACAATAAATATATTATACACGGCTCACTAAAATAATTAGTTACGCCCCTGTACTACTGATTACTTAAAATTCAAGTAGTATTTATGTAACCTTTCTGGAAACTCCAGGTTATTGTTGAGACTCGCATTTGAACCCCTCGCCGGGGCAGATCGTCAAAAGCTTCCTAACGAGAATCATCTCTAATCTATCGACGCTCCCGCTATTCGTAAAAAGGCCGCATTTTACCGGCTTTTTTTTGCTATCGTTTTATACCGCTCAGATAATTCAATCTGCTCAGTATTATCGACGATGATTTATTTAGCGTATTAGTGAGTGCCTTACAAATGAACCAAATGGATTATGGAATTCAATCAGAGCTCTGATGTGACACGTCATCAAGGAATAAAACTGTAAGTACTCTACATGTATGTGAACATAACTTATTAGTCGTGATACTGTATGCATTTTGAACCATATACCTCTCGTAGCAAATATTCTTTGTGCCATTTATGCAGATAATACTTTAAATTACATATGAAAAATCGTTATCTACTCTTAACCAGCTTACCTATGGGAATATACTCTATAACCGTACAATAAGTATAGGTTACTATTGTTAAGGATACTTTACGTATTGCCTAAACATTTCTGTTCCATCGAGCCGTATCATATTAATTATTTATTAATTAAATCCTCAAGGTCCTTCGTATTTGCATATTTTGATAATCTCTATTCTGAGAATAACGGTTTTTCATTTATAGTGTCTTTCTGTTGCATTTGGAAATTTCCAAGCCACGCCGCCCCGGCACAAAAATAAAATATTCCTCTCTTTCTGCACTCAAATTCTCAGTATTTAACCCAGCACGTCTCTACAATAGCTGGTAGGTTGTTAAGCCCGGTCTACACGTGCAATTTCAGAAACTACTTGCTTTGTTCAAATAAAGGAGTCGTTTTGTTTGTATGAAAAAATATTTGCATATATTACATTATTTTATTTTCGTAAATATATTTTTCTGTTTATAGTATACAAAAAGTGTACTCATTTCTTGGCTGATAGTACGGGTGTTATAATTTTAACATTGTTTGTTCAACCTTTTGATTTAAATTAAATTTATAATTTTGAATCCGATTAAGCCTGGTTCACAGGTTACAAAAATTATTAAAAATAATTTTGTTTTCTTGCATAAATTGTAAGTTTTTGCTACATTTAGCTTCGCTTAAGCTCATTTTACACTTCTAGAAAACTATAGAAAATAAATAATTGTTTTTTCCTTCAATTTAATTAATTTAAATACTTGTTAAGGGTGTCTCACACTTGCTGAAAAATACCCATTTTGGAAAATTGCATATATTTTGAAATTTTATAGTTTTGCATTTCATATACTAATCTGCGCTCATACAGGGTGATACTATTAAGCCAATCTCACACTATTAAACGTGTAATATATAATATATTGTACATATTCTCTCATTTTCGCATCGATTTATAGGTTTAGACATTTGCAAATAATCTATCTAATCTCACATTCTCGCAACATGGCTGACCGATCAAAATATAACCGACAGAGGCTCACCGCAAAACTTGATATAACCAAGTTGGCTGATTCGGTTCCCACAACTCTTAATTCTCTAAACAAATATAAAATTCGTGAAATAATTTCACAACTCAAACATTCTTACGGACTTTTCCGCGATGCTCAAAATGTGCTGGAGACGATCCCCGAGGAACCTACCCCCTCTACTGATTCCTCTGTGGTTTTTGATAAATATTTGGATACAATTTCTCTATTGGAAGAAAGGTTAGAGGTCATTGAAAGTTCTAATGTGACTGCTACCCCCTCCCTCCAATTTGACCCTAATTCTTCTCTAACCTCACAGTCTATGGCTAGGCAACGAACAGTAAACCTCCCTCGTATTCAGTTAAAACCATTTAGTGGCTTAGTTACTGAATACAATTCATTCATTGAGACCTTTGATACAATAATAGGATCTGATACTACATTAAGTGATCTGGAAAAACTCATTTACCTCAAAAGTTTTCTAACTTCCGAGCCTTTGACGCTTCTCGAGCATATCCCACTCACAGGTGACAATTACAAAATAGCCCGGGATAACCTGACACAAAGGTACGCCAACTCTAAATCGCTTATCAAAACTCTCATCTCTCAAATTCTTGATGCGCCTCCTATTTCTGGAAACGCAAATCACTCACAATTAAGAAATTTTCATACGGTCATGTCAAATAATTTCAAGGCCCTATTGAACTTGAATAGGCCCCCTTCAGATCTCTTGCATTTACTTCTCATACATATCGCTACTCAGAAACTCGACGCACCTACCATTAGGGCTCTTGAGTTCCAATCCGGTGGTAGCCAAGCTACCCCTGATTTTGTCCATTTTCTAGGGGAAATCGAGACACGCGTTGTTCATCTTGAGAATATTCAATCTCAATCAAAACCAAAATCGACTACTACTTCCAGACACTCTTTACACCTAGCCTCAGACACTTCTACCAGTAACCTTTCGCCTCGCTTAGGTCCTAAGAAATGTTCCTATTGCAACGACTCTCACTCGATCTACTCTTGTCCTCAGTTCAAGCAGTTGAATTCTAAAGAACGTTTTAGTTTTGTCAAACAAAATAAATTTTGTATTAATTGTCTTGGGTCTCACATGCTCGATCAGTGTAAATCCAAATTCTCTTGCATAGTTTGTAAATCTCGTCATCACACGTTGCTCCATTTCGACAAAACGGGTCATAGTAACCCTTCCGCGGCTGTTGGCCAACACAACTCAAATAATCATAATAAAACCGCTATCTCAAATAACTCCCATACACAGGGTAATTCACAACAGGGGCCCTCACATGTTAGAGCTCCTGAAACGGAAGTTAATCTTCAAAATTCGACTCCACATTCAATGGCTCTATCTGCAGCCTCGCTTGATAATCATTTGGTGTTATTAAGCACACTCCAGGTCTATCTTGTCGCTCCTAGCGGCAAGAGGGTCTTCGCAAAGGCACTCTTAGACTCGGCCTCACAGGTTTCATTTATTAGTGCTGACCTCGTAAAGGAACTGTCACTCACCACTAGAGATGGAAAATTACGGATCAATGGAATTAACTCCACCTCATCCTCGTCTCAATCTATTGTAGATACAACAATTTTCGCTGTCGCTAACGACGTTCCTTTTGACATCTCGTGCTCTGTACTCCCAAAGATAACAAATCCGCTTCCTCAAATTTCTATTTCGGCGAGCAAACTAAACATACCCTCAGAGATACCATTAGGTGATCCGATGTTCCATGTAACATCCCCAATTGGTATCCTGCTCGGTGCAGACCTGTATAACGATATCATTCAACCTGAAATAATTCGTTTGGGAAAAGGTCTTCCCGTTCTTCAACGCACTCTACTCGGGTACACGATATCAGGGTCAGTTCCAGACTTTGCTCTTAAGTCGAAAAATACTAAAAAGGCTTTGGAATTTTATTCAAACTCTCTCGTTACTTGTTGTTCTCATAACACTCCTTCCGCCGTAAATGAGCCGGTAGTGTCCAACGAGGAACTATCCGATCATTTACAAAAATTCTGGGAGCTGGAAGAAGCCGCTCCTCAGAACACCGATCTCATTAATGATCACCCCGCTGAAATTAATTTTGTAAAACATGTTAATGTTCTCCCCAATGGACGATATGAGTCCACACTCAATCTCAAACTCCCTATCGAAGATATAGACATGGGAAATTCGTTTCTCTCGGCAAAAAGACGTTTTCTCAGTCTCGAGAAACGTTTTCAACTCAACCCTGATTTATTGGAAAAATATCAGGACATTATATCGGAATATCTCAATAACGGACAAATAATTCAAGTGCCGTTAAAAATGCTAAATGACTCAGGTAAACCTAATTACTTTCTCCCTCACTTTCCCGTTTTCAAATCCAACTCTACTACTTCCACTCGTATAGTTTTCGATCCAAACAATAAATCGTCTACGGGAATCTCCCTCAGTGACGTCATAGACAAAGGTTATGTCGTCCAACATGAACTTTTTGACATTCTCGCTAAGTTTCGTCAGTTTAAATTCGCACTAGTAGGCGACATCAAGGCTATGTTCCTACAAATCGCCATTTGTCCCACTGAAACATTTCTGTTAAATTTTCTCTTTAGGGACAATATTCAGCAGCCTTTACGGTGCTATCAATTTCAAAGATTACCCTTCGGGCTCCCAAGTAGCCCATTTATCGCTCAAAGAGTTATCAAGCACATCGCTGACAACAACAAACATACCCACGAACTTGCTACTAGTGTTCTGCAAGAATCTATCTATATGGATGACCTGATCAGCGGTGCTGACAGTCTTCATGAATTAAGTTGTCTTTTCGAACAATTAACTTCTTTGCTAGAAACCCATGGTTTCCTCCTCCACAAGTGGAACTGCAGTTCTTCAGAATTTCTGTCTCAACACAATTTAAATCCCGTCTCTGAAGTCAGTCTTAACTTCACGGGATCTGATAAAGTCTTAGGCATATTCTGGGATTCAGAACGCGACCACTTTTCGTTTAAAACTCCTATCTTCAAATTGGCTAATGTTGTTACTAAACGTACTATTCTCTCCTACATTGCTACTTTGTATGACCCGCTAGGATGGTTATCCCCTGTCCTTGTGAACGCTAAGCTCTTGATACAGGAAATATGGTCCCAGAAATTGGACTGGGATCAACCCATTGACTCACCCATCATTATGAAAAATTGGCAAAACCTCTTATCGACATTCAAAACTATAGAAGAGGTCAAGGTACCTCGATGCTTACTTTTACAAAAGAAAGTTGTTGATGTTCAATTAATTATTTTCACCGACGCATCGGAAAAAATATACAGCACTTGTGTGTATCTCAAAGCGACATACTCAGACTTTTCTGTATCGTCGCGGCTTATCGCTTCTAAAAACAAAATTTCTCCGCTAAAAAATAAACTCACCATCCCCAAATTGGAACTTTGTGGAATAGTGTTGGGAGTCACTCTGGCTCATAGACTTTTTCACATCTTCAAGAAAAATTTGAGTATATCTTCATCTCATCTCTTTGCTGACTCTACAATTGCCTTGTCTTGGATACTTTCTAAAAAACACATTTGGAACATTTTTGTACAAAACAGAATTCAAAAGGTCAATTCCTTGTTGGAAACTTTTCCTTGTGATTTCCATTTCGTCAGAAGTCACGAAAACATCGCTGACCCCGCTTCCAGAGGGATAAATGTCTTTGATAATCCCCAGACCACCGAAGACTGGTTATGCGGACCTAGCTTTATTAGAGACAATCCCATCGATTTTTCTCTTCATCAAATTCCTCATTTTCAGGATGATCTTCCTGAATTAAGGAAGTTAGTTGTCTCAAACATAGCAACAAATCACGAACTCAACGACACCTTTGAAAATCTATTCGCTAAATCTTCTTCTTTTCGTAAAATTCAAAGAATTGTCGCTTATCTTTTTAGATTCATCAGTAATATTAAAAAGAAAATAAATAACTCTCCACGAGATACGGATATATTGACGCCACCCGAAATGGAGATCGCTGATCACGCGATCATCAGGTATATCCAAAGTATCTACTTTAAAAAAGAGATTCTTGAATTGAAAAATGCTAAACTCGTGACCAATAAAGCCATTCGTAAACTCAACCCCTTCCTACAACATAATGATGGGCTGATTCGTGTGGGAGGACGTCTCCGACACGCCCCCATATCGTATAATCAAAAACACCCCATTCTACTTCCTTCTAAATGTCGAGTTGTAGAACTAATCTTGACTCAAGCTCATCATAAGTTATTACATTCAGGCGCGCAAACAGTACTTTCGTATGTCAAAATGAAGTACTGGCCAATTGACGGATTAAGACAGATTAAACGCTTAATTCGTAAGTGTGTAAACTGTTTCCGATTCATGACACCCAATTCTGTTCAACAGATGGCAGATATGCATCCCGATCGTGTACTCCCCACTAGACCCTTCCAAGTCGTCTCAGTGGACTATGGGGGGTTCTTCTTAATTAAGTCCTCACATTTGAGGAAGGCACCGCTTTACAAAGCATACGTAGCCTATTTCATTTGCATGAGCACTAAATGTGTCCATATCGAACTCGTCACAGGATTAAGCGCAGAAGCCTATATTCTTACTCTGAAAAGGTTTATTGCCAGAAGATCCACGCCCAGTATTATTTGGAGCGACAATGCCACAAATTTCCATGGGGCAAAAAATGAAATGCGCGAATTCTATGATTTTTTCTTAAATCAAAATAATTCGGAACAGATTAAGGAATTCTGTACTCAAAACTCCATAACTTTCAAGATGGGTGTTCCCCGCAACCCCCATCAATTCGGCCTCCATGAGGTAGGAATAAAGAGTGTGAAGTATCACCTCTATCGAATTATAGGAAATTCCCACTTCACCTTTGAAGTGTTTAACACAGTATTATGCCAAATCGAGGCTATTCTAAATTCGAGACCCATCACTAGGATGTCGTCTGACGCCAATGACTTCGCTTTCCTATCTCCAGCTCACTTCTTAGTTCAAAGAAGTTTAACCGCGCCCCCTGAACCAAGTGTTTCAGAGATACCTGAAAATAGGTTGAATCTTTTTCAGCGTATTAGTAAAATTCAACAGCAATTTTGGAAATTGTGGAAAAAAGACTATCTTTGCCTCCTGCAGCAAAGAAATAAATGGACCGACCCTACTGACCCTGTCAAGATCGGGGATTTGGTTCTGTTGAAGGAGGATGGTACTCCTCCACTCTTATGGCCAACTGCCAGGGTAATAGATGTATTGCCTGGTAAGGATGGTCTAGTTCGTACTGTCAAGATTCACACTACTCACGGTGATTTTCTTCGTGGTATTACGAAAATCGCTGTGATTCCCCTGGAAGATTAAAATCTATCCCTAGGGGGAAAACTTATCGTTTTCCTCCATTTTATCGTTGTTACCCCTTGTGTATATAAACTCTAATTTCTTCAAACATTTCTTATCGTTGTGCACATCTTTGCCAATCCCCTCTCTTCGAGGTGATATAGGCCATCTCTCTCGCCTGTCGCCCCCGGCAATATGTACAATAAATATATTATACACGGCTCACTAAAATAATTAGTTACGCCCCTGTACTACTGATTACTTAAAATTCAAGTAGTATTTATGTAACCTTTCTGGAAACTCCAGGTTATTGTTGAGACTCGCATTTGAACCCCTCGCCGGGGCAGATCGTCAAAAGCTTCCTAACGAGAATCATCTCTAATCTATCGACGCTCCCGCTATTCGTAAAAAGGCCGCATTTTACCGGCTTTTTTTTGCTATCGTTTTATACCGCTCAGATAATTCAATCTGCTCAGTATTATCGACGATGATTTATTTAGCGTATTAGTGAGTGCCTTACAAATGAACCAAATGGATTATGGAATTCAATCAGAGCTCTGATGTGACACGTCATCAAGGAATAAAACTGTAAGTACTCTACATGTATGTGAACATAACTTATTAGTCGTGATACTGTATGCATTTTGAACCATATACCTCTCGTAGCAAATATTCTTTGTGCCATTTATGCAGATAATACTTTAAATTACATATGAAAAATCGTTATCTACTCTTAACCAGCTTACCTATGGGAATATACTCTATAACCGTACAATAAGTATAGGTTACTATTGTTAAGGATACTTTACGTATTGCCTAAACACCCCGTAACTCGGTTATAAAAGTCGGTAGGGCAAAAAATGTACTATATCTAGAACCGGCTCGGTGACCTTTATTCACCATTAAAGTATTTCCGTTTCCCAATGAAACACCCTATATAACAAAATAAACAGTTTATAAGGAAAGATTTACGATACTTTTGCATAATCATTTATTACTAATAAATGCATTTTTTTATTCACTTTTTTTAAACCCAGTTGAAAATATAGCTCATGCTCTTTCATTTGACACTTGTGGAATGGTTCTAACGTCATTTTCTTTTGATTTATGTTATTGCAAAAAACATACTCTCTGGGATAAACAATTTGAATAAAATTTAAACAATTGAATGAATCGCTTTGAAATTTTTATCACATATTAAGCACCAAAGAACCCTTATTTGATAAAAATTTCAAAGCTGTACACTAATTTTTACAACAGTTATTGCGAAAATATTTTTTTTGCCATATCGACCTTTTTTCGCAATTATATAAACAGTAAATGAGTATATCAAACTTTGCAATACGTCATTTTAAAGCTTTTTCCATAGTCTCGAAGATATTTGTACTAAAAAAAAAACATAAGTTTCCCTGTTTTCCATTGATTTTAAAAAAAAAGTGAAAAATGCCATTTTTTGACACCAAATTGTTTATAAATAAAAATGGCCGCCAGATCCTACGCAGGAAATAGTTACAATTTGCTCTTATAGGTATTACCTGCCGAAAAAACGCTTCAGTACCCTGGCTGTTTAAGTGTCATGGAAAAAACCTTATTACTCTGGGCTATAAACCTAACCTCGCTTTCGGCCATTCATTCATGTCCGTGTCACAATAATTTCGACTCGAAATTGGAGTCGCAATTAATTTCGGTAAGTCGTTATTTAATGACATCATTTCGTTAGTTCATTTAAAATCCACAAGGCTCGCACAGTCGCATTTCAACGTCGCCATATTGATTGCGACTTGTTTTGAGTCGAAATTTGAATTAGAATCAGGGCCGTGATGTTATTTATCGAGTTGACCCCCTGCCCGGTGTACGGGGTGTGTCTGGGGATCGTATTTGGTGTCATTCGATAGATTTTTGAAAAATATTGAATAGATGTTTTTAAATAATTGTTCGATTCGATGTACGATGTTCGTTTCGCGAAATATTTGACTGTCTCGCTTCATTTATCACACCCTGTATAATCCGGACTTTACTCAACATACTACTATAAGTGCTTTTTTAATCTAAGGATGATTTGTAGTTTTTTATTACTCTTGTTACTTTTATACAAAAATTGAAAAAATACGAATAAAATCACATAAAAAAGTAAGATGTTTCAAATATGTTTGAACCTTATAAAAGCTGTTCTTGGCTCCAGACCGGAGTAATGTCGGGTGAAAAGAGACAAATGGTTACAGCGGAATACAGTGGCCGTCAGTAAAGATAAGTTGGGTCATCAAGTTAAGACACAGACGAGACATTGAATTGATAAGAAATGTCTTCGTAAATAGATAGTCTTGAAGAAGGTTGCTGAAGGATGACGGAAGCGTGTTTTTTGTTGATTTTTTTTTTCTTAAACGTTTCTTATCAGCCTTGAGTTAAGATAATTGTCACAGATTAACAGATTAATACTGAAATAGATGTAAAAATTTAAGTCAATATTAGGATTTTGATTGTAATATAAATATTTATAACGTGTGTCCTAAAAGTTTTGGCACAAAATTCAGTGGCTTTAATTTTAACTAAAATAAAATAAGATCAAGTTGCCCTTAGAATCAGTTTGTATACTATATGACGGCATGAGACTGAGATGCGTCTCCTTATAAAGGAATAACTTTTAATGTATTAAAAGCGTTTTGATAGAATTGTGGGTTGTGGGTTAGGCCAGGCCACTTTACATCTCATAACATCATATCTAATAGTACCAGTTGAGATTTATTTGTTTTGGAGTTTTCGCTTTAAGATGTCAAATAAATTAGAAATTAGAAAAAGTATTTATAAGTTGGTTGGGAGTTGGGAGAGTAAAGCTGAAATATTTCGAATATTCCACAATAAAACATTTCACTCAGAACCATTTATAGGACAATAACGGAGTTTGAACAGGGAATAGCACGTCTGAATCTACCAAAAAGTGGAAGATCACGTGTATTTACTGCACAAAGGTCACAGAGATTGGTGTGGTAAACCAAAAACCAGGTTGGAATGTCAACTGGGAGATTGGCTCGTCAATACAAATCTTATAAGAGTAGGTTACGTTGGACTTGAGAAGGAATGGTCTTAAGTATCGAAAGAGACGTAAGTGCCTTAAATATTCGCAAGCGCAACTCCTTCATATACCAAGATGTTGTCGTGAACTGAGGCGAGTACATTTTGCTAATGAAAAAATCATTATGTTAGATGACGAAAAGTATTTCCCATAGAGTAATTTTGAAATGAAGGGAAACGATGGATTTTATATGGAGCACATAGACGAATGTCTTGACAATGTTAGATACTAACTGTGGTTTTCTTCTTCGAAAATGGGCATCAAATGATAGTTCTTTAATACTTGATCAAAATAAACATGCTGAGAGTACTCACATGTCTCTAGATCGTGATGCCACCATAAAGGCATTAGGAATTGAATGGAATTCTCGCGAAGATATTCTATTTTATAGCTCGGGTATTTCAAGTATCGAAACTGTAACGAAACGCTCTATTTTGTCGCAAATCGCAAAATTGTTTGATCCTCTGGGATTGTTGGGCCCAATTATCGTATACGCGAAAACAATTATGCAAATGTGCTGTAAATCGGGAGTAACCTGGGATGAGTCACTTCCGCTCGAAATTCACGATTTGTGGTTGTCATTTCAAGCTCAATTAAAACTTATCGAAAATTTAAATTTTTTTCGTTGTATTACAATACCAAATCCCGTCGATATCCAAATTCATGGATTGATTTTGCGATGCTAGCGAAAAGGCTTACGGCGCTTGTCTTTATTGTCGTTCTGTTGATGCTGAGGGAAATATTTTTGTGCGATTAATTTGTGCAAAATCTCGCGTAGCACCTCTCAACTCAATATCATTACCGCAATTGGAGTTATGCGGCGCTTTACTTCTAGCTCGGCTCTATGCGACGCTTCAGCATTCTCTTTTGCTGGAGATCAGCGGTATTTATTTTTGGTCGGACTCGACAATCACTCTTCACTGGATAAATACCCAGCCGTATCTTCTTTGCACATTTGTCGCCAACCGGGTTGCAGAAATACAAAGACTGACTAGTCGGTGCCATTGGCAGCACGTTTCCTCGTTGGACAACCCGGCAGATTGTTTATCGCGCGGTCAGCTTCCCTCAGAATTTTTAGAAAATAATATTTGGTAAATCGGTCCGTCTTGGTTATCGCGAACCCAGTCTTCATGGCCGAAAGGAATCTTGGATTCGATCGAAATTCCCGAATTAAAATTGGTAAGGCGTCGATCAATAAATTTTATGCAAGTTTTGTTGAATAATAATAATATTTTAGAAAAATACAGCTCAATGCATAAATTATTTCGCCTGATTGCCTATGTTCGTCGATTAATTTTTAACGCAAAGTTGAAGGGAAAAGATAAGCGCAATTTGAGCGCTAAATTTAAGCGCTAAATGCTCAAGAGTTGGTTGATTCACAATCTTTAATAATTAAGATGACGCAATTCGCGGAATTTTCAAAAACTAATTCTTTAAAAAACAAGGATTTTGTTATTTGTACCGGTAAATTGGTGCATTTGAATCCATTCCCAGATAATAACGGAATCTTAAGAGTTGGTGGTAGGCTTGATCGATCCTCGTTATTTGAGTCTCAAAAACATCCAATTTTGCTGCCAGCTAATCATTACATTACTCGATTAATTATACGTGAAGAGCACGTAAAATTAAAACATGCTGGTCCCCAAGCCACCTTGTACTCCGTGCGCCAAATTTATTGGCCGTTAGACGGACGTAATGTAACTCGAAAAATTTTACATCGATGCATCCCTTGTTTTCGCGTAAAACCTCGTCCGGCTAATCATAAAATGGGTATCCTTCCCGAATACCGGGTAACTCCTTCTCGACCTTTTCTCAAAACTGGAGTTGACTATTGCGGTCCTTTGTTTATCAAGAAGAAAAGGTTCCGTAACCGTAGACGATTAAAGGTATACGTCGCCGTGTATGTATGCATGTCTACACGGCCGGTTCATTTAGAACTAGTAAGCGACTTGACTACCGAAGCCTTTTTAGACAGCTTTCGCCGTTTTTGTTCTAGACGAGAAAAATGTGCAGAAATATATTCCGATAACGCTACCAATTTCGTGGGGGCAGGTCGCGAGCTGCACGAATTATTTAACTCGTCAGATTATCAAAATGGCATTAAAAGATATTCGGATGTTAAAAAGTTCGCTTGGCATTTTATACCGCCCAAATCTCCCCACTTTGGAGGAATTTGGGAAGCCGCGGTTAAGTCCTTAAATAATCATTTAATTCGCACTGTAGGGGATACTTTGTTAACATACGAGCAATTAGAAACCTATCTTACTCAAATAGGGGAGATATTAAATTCTCGTCCTATTTCTATGTCGTCTAACCCAAATGACCTTCTTCCTACCCCTGGACATTTTTTAATTGGTGGTCCGATGACAAGCTATCCTGAGACTGACTTTTTGGATATGTCATCGAATAAATTATCAGCGTGGCAGCATGCCCAGCAATACGATGGTATAAAGAATATCTTCATCAATTGATCAGCAGCAATAACGTTAATGCTACTGATAATGGAATAATGGTGGATGCTTTGGTGTTAATTCTTGAAGACAATTTGCCACCGTTGCAATGGGCCGTTGGACGCCTCACGTCGCTGCACCCTGGAGAGGACATCATTGTCAGAGTGGTAACTCTGAAAACCAAAACTGGAGAGTACAAACGCTGCGTGAAGAAGTTGTGTCCACTTTCGATCAGCTAGATTATCGACGTCAACCGACAACCTCGTTTGATTTGGTATTCATAATAAAGTTTTATTAGTTCAAAGCGGTCGGCATGTTCCGTCTCCTTATAGTTTAGTTAATTAGTTTCTCCGATTTTATTTTACGATATAAATTAATATCAGACCATTCTTAAAGTTTGGGTATATTATTTTACAGAAATCTCTTAAAAGATTAAAATACATTCATTCTTACCCATATTTCTGGGTAACATTTATTATAATCCTCTTTAGAAAGTAGGTATTTGGAAAGTTGTGCGAGTGAAGCGATATTGTCAGCTTCTGAGAAGGACAGTGATGACGATTAGTTAATTAAGTTTTTTCCAAAGGGAAATTTTGTAGGATAGATATAGACATTTTTGTTTTCTTCACCACCAGGGGATTTCTGGTCGAGAGCCGTTTTGTAATTTTAGTAGTATTCAGTAGCGAGCGAAAATTAGACCTGTAAACGTATAGCAATCAATAAAGAGTTCTATCGAAAAGTGTCGTCGCATATTATTTTAATTTGCTAAAGTAATATTTTATAGCAACGTATACTCACGGTAAACTAATCGTGAATCAAACACTTGTCTGGTGCGAAATTTCTAACAGGTGTTCTTGTGTAAGAAAAGTGAGGGTTGAAGCTACGAATAGTCTTGAGCTATGTTGATAACTGCCTTTACTGCCTTTCCAAATTGCTTCAGTTTGTCCATGAACATCATGCTTCTTCTTCTTCTTCTTCTTCTTCTTCTTTTTCTTCTTTTGTATAGACACGATTCTGTATATTCCTTCAATGTGCCTCTAATAGTAAGTTGGCGTTCCATCGTTTTCGTGGTCTTCCCACTGATTGTCTTCCTATTGGGGAACCTTCTGTCGCCGTCCTTACTACTCTATTTGTTGGCATTCGGCTATCTGTAACATCATGCTAATGACCATATTATGATTTGCCCAGACCTAACACCATGCCATGAATCAAGAGATACCTAGAACTGGCTTCGACAACGCCACATAACCTTCCCAAAAACGATAATCAGGAATCAATAAACTGTCTAGAAAACTTTATCATAGAGGCTGGCAAACCCAAGATATAGAACAATTAAATCGAAAAATTTACGAAGGACTGAGAGAAAATCTGATTTCTTTCCAGGACTTCGTGAGAGACATTCGAAGAAATTTGCGTTTAGCAGAGCAGAATGGACCACTCCAGATAATTTGATAGTACAGTTTAGTATAGTAAATATTGAGTTCACCATTAGAAAAAAAATCTGATAAATATTTTGTGCCAGAACTTTTAGGACATACGTTATTATTAATCAATAAAAACTATAAATAAAATATTGCAAAAATATTTATTAAGTTTCAAAGCTGTAGTTGAAAGTTTCTAAAATAGAAAATGTCTTCTTTTCCTTCTTCTTTTTCTTCTTCTCTAAAATAAAAAAGCCGGTAATCATAACAATTTGTATGGGGACAAAGGTAAAGATGAGACATTTTTTTGGAGTTATTCTAGTTCTATACATACCATAGAACAGGTCCACCTAACACTCTATATTACTAAGAGTTCACAATAAATTTCATTTAGATCTTCTCATTTACAACTTTTTTTTATTGTCTGGCTTGTTTTACCTCATGAGGTGTTATTGTAGGTGCATCTCCGCAATTTCTTGATCTATCATCATTGAAGAACTGAGATATGTAATTATTCCAACATATAAGTTTTTCTTATAAGTTCAAAATTGTCATACCGTTTTTACTTAATAACATATTTGTTTCTTGCTTTGAATCCAATACTAACAAATGCCTTTTTTTGTTCTGAACGTTAAGCTGTCGTATTTATTATCTATCTCCTCAATTCCATTGCACTTTTCATCTATCCACCTTTCCTTTGCTTCCTTAGTTTTATTCATGACATTAAATTTTCTTAAATTCTACATCAATCTTGTGTTTATGTGTGCTATTTTCATACCTCAGTGTCAGAATATTCTGAGTTGTCCGATTTTGTTTTTTCTGGTAGTCATTTCTACTTAGTTTCGTTTTGAGTTTATTACTATAAAGGTAGAATTAAAATGACCATTAAAAAGTGTCTGCTCCCCTTGTTTAATAATATACAGGGCGAGTTTCGCATTTTGACAGAAATTTATATTCGTCATAATTTTTGAACGGTCAGATCGATGTGTCTTTTATTTTGGTCAATCGTTACACTATTACCACCTAATCAACTGATTTATTCAAACTAGAAAAAAATCCTTTAAAAAATTAGTTCGTTTGGGCATTAGAAAAAATTTCACACTGTATACGCTTTTTGAAAACTCTAATATGAATTTTACAAATTAGACAAATAGGCAATTAAAATGGCATATTTATTTTTTTCCCCACAGGATTACTTAATGTTTTATAAAAAACTCAAATTTTACTATGAATTAAAAGTTTGGTAAAGAAAACCATAGATTTAAAAAAATAAACTTTTATTACAAAAATTAATTTTTTTAACAAATATTTGATTTATGTTATCACCCAATCAACTGATTCATTCAAACTAGAAAAAAATCAGGTCCGGCTTTAAAAAATTAGTTCGTTTGGGTCTTAGAAAAATTTCACCTTGTATACGCTTGTTAAAAACTCTAATATGAATTTTACAATTTAGAAAATAGGCAATTAAAATGGCTTATTTATTTTTTTCCCACGTGATTACTTAATTTTTTATAAAAAAAATCAAATTTGACTATGAATAATAATTAAAAGTTTGGTAAAGTGAACCATAGATTTAAAAAAATTAACTTTTATTACAAAAATTAATTTTTTTAACAAATATTTGATTTATGTTACCACCCAATCAACTGATTTATTCAAACTAGAAAAAAATCAGGCCCAGATTTAAAAAATTATTTCGTTTTGATCTTAGAATAAATTTCACCCTGTATACGCTTTTTGAAAACTCTAAGATGAATTTTACAATTTAGACAAATAGGCAATTGAAATGGCATATTTATTTTTCTCCCCATACGATTACTTAATTTTTTATTAAAAAATCAAATTTGTCAAAATCGGAATTTTAACCTAAAAATGAAAAAAAAAAAGATGAAATCACGGTTTAACTCGCTACAACGTTCCATTTAAAAAAAATTTTCTGAAATTTTTACAGCACATATCTCTTACCATTGTGAAGACTATGACAATTGTTGTAGACATTCAGTCTTCTCGTAAAATTTATGAATTTTTAAAAGTAAAAGGTGCAGCCTCGTGAATTGCAAATTTAAATTGCAAAAATTAAGCGAAAAAATTTAAAATTTATCTATTTGATCACGTCTATGTTAAACTATAGAAACCAAAGAGAAGTGTTATGGGGAGTTTTAGATCTAGACATGTTATAGAAAAAAAAAAATGGTGAAACTTTTAATTTTAAGAAAAATGTTGTTTATTTTTTTTTATATTGCGATTTTGACAAATTTGATTTTTTAATAAAAAAATAAGTCATCGTGTGGGGAAAAAATAAATATGTCATTTTAATTGCCTATTTGTCTAATTTGTAAAATTCATATTAGAGTTTTCAAAAAGCGTATACAGGGTGAAATTTTTTCTAAGACCCAAACGAACTAATTTTTTACAGCCGGACCTGATTTTTTTCTAGTTTGAATAAATCAGTTGATTGGGTGGTAACATAAATCAAATATTTGTTTAAAAAAATTAATTTTTGCAATAAAAGTTAATTTTTTTTAAATCTATGGTTCACTGTACCAAATTTTTAATTCTTAGTCAAATTTGATTTTTTTATAAAAAATTAAGTAATCGTGTGAGGAAAAAATAAATATGTCATTTTAATTGCCTATTTGTCTAATTTGTAAAATTCGTATTAGAGTTTTTAAAAAGCGTATACAGGGTGAAATTTTTTCTAAAACTAAAACGAACTAATCTTTTAAAGCCGGACCTGATTTTTTTTCTAGTTTGAATAAATCAGTTGATTAGGTGGTAATAGTGTAACGATTGACCAAAATAAGAGACACATCGATCCGACCGTTCAAAAATTATGACTAATATAAATTTCTGTCAAAATGCGAAACTCGCCCTGTATATTATTAAACAATGGGAGCAGACACTTTTTAATGGTCATTTGTTATTCCCCATAGGGACCTCTATACGAGGTAGGAGTATCTACAGTTCCTCATGACTCACCCTGTATATGGATCTGCTATTATATTTTCTTCTTCCATGAAATTTTTTATTAATTAGCTGAGTTGTAATTTTGAGCAGTATCTGATTCTTTTAATTTTTTACTGATGCAAAATCGCCACCTGGATAAGTAATGATTTTATCTCATTTCCAAAGTTCGTACTGACAAGAAGGTATTTAATGTTATTTCCGATTATTGGATCCTTTTTATCTTCATTTTTTTTATGTAAATAATCTTCTCTTTGTCAGCTTGAATAAGGTGTTGCTGACTACCATTTGTTCTATACAACATTGTACTAGTCTTTCTCCTCTCTAGTTTCCCTCACCCGATCCGAACTTCCCAATGAATTTGTCATGACTCCCTTCACCGATTTTGACATATCGTATTCGATTAATACTCATGTAATTTTACGCACTTTTCTTAATTTTAACACAGCTTGTAGCTGTTCGTAAAATGCTGCGAGTTCTTCCTTGAGTTTGTCCTCCATGGAGGCGTGTACCTGTATTAAATTAGGTTCCCAATGATTGACTGAACTTAAAGCATAATAATTAGTCTATTTAATATTTAGATAATCATGTAAAAATAAAAATAAAACATGCGTATTTTTTTACTCATCTTGGAATGGTCTGTCAACTCTTCCCTTCATGAGTAAAAGAATAACTTTATAAAAGTATTGTAGATAAACTGGCCGTGTTTTTTAAGCGTATATTTTTAATGTGCACATAGGTATTAATTAAAAAGAAATAAATGAGAGAAATGAGAAATCCCAGATCTAAACAATAAATCTGAAAATTATCTTGGAACCACTTTCTGGTAACATCCTTTATCTCTGGCTTTTACAATTTACAAAGCAAGGAGACAACCAATAAAGGAGACCAAAGGCACTCTGCAATATGCAGTCACATTTCGTCATTTGTCTAGGAAAAATCCCGACGAAAGTTGATTCCGTTTACTCAAAATATGACTAAAATAAGCGGTTTTTAAAAATAAATAAATTTTCATGAAGGAAGAAAATCAACAAGAAATACTTTTCTGAGTGTATTTTTAATTCAGCTAATTTATAGAGAAAGTTTCTGTTCTCGACAAAACTTCCTTAATTGCCATGCATTTTGAGATGTTAGAATTCGATAAGGCGCGCCTAAATAAAAGCCATAGATTGTTGTAACATGATGGGAATTTGATGTCGTCCAATCTATCAACGTTGACAGGGATTCATCGCGTTGGCGTCGTTGGCGTCGCGCCGTTCTAATCAGCCATTCAATTGCAAATGCAACGATAGGAGATCGATGGGATTCCAGTGTGCAAAGCAAAAGGGTTTCCGCTCTAATGACTCACTCTCTGCTAGATTTGCTCCTGCATCGGATTACTTGGATTTCTAGGTGTAACCACTAAATCTAAATTGGATGAAGGTGTAAACTCATCTTCTGGAACGATGCGATATATGGGCGACAAATTGAGCTTTAAGACTAAATGAGATGACGTTGTGATAGTGCTCATTATCTTCAATACATTGTAGGGCACTCTGCTTAAATGTGTTTTGAGACGTTACTATTAAAGGAGTTATTAAATTGATAAAATTGTGTTTTATACAGGGTGTTTGGTAAAGGATTGGCCATAGATTAGCCTTAGATTCCTGAGGTTAAAATAGGTCGATTTAAGCTAACTTACCTTAGTACAAAAGTTGATAATAACCGAAATACAGGGTGTCAAAGTTAAACTTTTATTTTATTTATTTTTAAATATTTCCTGACAGGCATGGGACAACAACACGAAATTTGATAAGTGGTGCTGGTACTGTACACCCAAGTAAACTATGTTAAACAAACGTTTCTGGCTACTACCAGAGGCGTACGATGGGGGAACGTGAATGGTTGACCCTTCCCAAATTCTAAGCCACTGGCGGAATTACTATTTTAGTGCAATTTTTTGATTCTCCAATACTTTCTATGTAAATAATATACTCTTCATTCGTAACGATAAAGCCATTAGTTTTCGCGATATTTGAAGCTAAAAAAGAAGGAGCATAATACATTAATCAAAATAAGTGTGCCTTTTCATTCTTAACTTCAAATATCTCGAAAACTAATGACTTTATCGTTACGAATGAGAGTATATTATTTGCATAAAATTATGTAGAATCTAAAAATTATGCGAAAATAGCAGTTTCATCAGCGGCGTAGAATTTGGGAAGGGTCAACCATTCACTTTCCCCTGTCGTACGCCTCTGATAGTAGTCAGAAAAGATAATTTAACATAAGTTAGTAGGGTGTACAGTGCCTACACTTTCTGCCAAGTATGACATGGCTATGTCAAATTATTTTAAGGTATTCTTCTTTTTAAATAATTTATTCTTTATTTAAAACTTGAACAACTATGTGTGCCCGGTACTATAAAACTATTTGACATATCCTTATGATACTTGGCAGAAAGTGTAGGTACTGTACACCCTACTAAATGATTAAATTATGTTAAATAATGGTTTCTGGTTAAAACCAGAAGCGTACGACATGGTAAAGTGGATGGTTGACCCTTCCCAAATTCTACGTCACTGATGAAAATGCTATTTTAGCATAATTTTAAATTCTCCAATATTCTCTATGCAAATAATATACCCTTCATTCGTAACGATAAAGTCATTAGTTTTCGAGATATTTGAAGTTAAAAATGAAAAGGCACACTTATTTTGATTAATGTATTATGCTCCTTCGTTTTTAGCTTCAAATATCTCGAACACTAATGGCTTTATCGTTACGAATGAACAGTATGTTATTTACATAGAAAGTATTGGAGAATAAAAAAATGGCACTAAAATAGAAATTCCGCCAGTGGCGTAGAATTTGGGAAGGGTCAAACATTCATGTTCCCCCGTCGTACGCCTCCGGTATTAGCCAGAAACGTATATTTAACATAATTTAGTAGGGTGTACAGTACCAGCACCAAAGGTTACAATATAATGTTCAACGGTTACAATGTAACCGTTGACCTAAAGATGCTCTGCATATTATAGAGAGCGATACTGGTCGTCGGGAGTTAACAATAAATGATTTCGAGTACGTCTGTCTTTTACTTCATTCAAAATTAACACTCACATGCAACCTATTCAACATTTATTATAAATTAATTCAAATGAGGAATGCGAGTAGTTAAAATTTTCTCAAAATTAAAAATTGTGTAAAATTAAATTTAAAGACAAATCTTTATAAACCTAATAAATTGTTGTATACCTAATTATGCACAAAAGTATTTAAAAACTCAAACACCTGACTATCAGTAAATCGGTATATAATTAAGTAAGTACCATTTTAATTGTTTCCTTTCTTTTCAAAGTCCTCTGTGCAATCCCATTTCCTTTTCAATTATACGCTTCTGTTGATACGATTATTTTGATTATTTATGTTTGCGTCCATCCTTTCTAGTATTCCTAATAGTAATAACGTGTTTCATAAATTCTCTAATGATCTAATAAATAGCGATATTACGATCCTAATTAATTAAATCGTTCCACCGACCAACACCAATAATTAGATCCCCGAAACCCGAAGTTGTAAAATGTTGTAGAGCGTAAAACGAAACAATGCTCCGTGGTGACAAAACTCGGTTGTGGCCCATAAGAATAAGAAAAGTGGGCGGCTAATGACGTTTTATGACATCTATAGCGTTGCGCTCAGGTGTTCTGACTCCCAAGCAGGCGATAACAGGGATAAGCAACGTTCGGAGCACGCGTTCCACCTAATCTGCCTGGCAGTTCATTGCAGAATACGATGTATCGTGAAATATCATATCCCGGTGTCAAACCCGATGGTAATGATTGGCATAAATTCTGCATAATGAAAGCACTTTGTGTACTGAATATGTAAACCTTACCCGGCTGCCAGCCATTCCGATTGTAATAAAATGCAGAACGTCGCTCCCTTTATTTCTTATTTTCAACGCAACGTTAATTTTAAATAAACGAATAGGCTTACCTTCCATATCCACAAAATTTAACTTATTCCTTGAAAAAGAAATATGTGTCATTAATTTTTCGAGGGAAAATCGTTGTTTTAATATTTACGTTTAATTATAACTTTACCTAATCCACTTGTTGCTGAGTTCAGGTAAAATATAGACCAATCCATACAGAGCCAAAATAGAGACAGCATCGATCTTTCTACACTAAGAAACAGGGAAACAGAATTTAACGTTGAAAAAATACGTAAAGATGAACTCAATAAAAAGTGTCAGACAAAGAAAAAACCTGGATGGCCGACGAAATACTAAATTTAACGGAGAACAGAAGGATTTTTAAAACTGTAGACAAAACAAGATATGTCAACATTAACAGAGAAATACAAAAAAAAACAAGGGAAGCAAAGGAAAATTTGTCGAATGAGAAATGCTGTGAAATAGAAAATCTTACAAGAATTTCACGTTCCACGACTGATTTAACATACATAAGAAGGTTAAACTTCTACAATCAGTCACAGATCTGTTCTGTTTTCTTTCAATGAGGACATGGTCTATTTGTTTTCTCGTTATCCCATCAGGAGAGATCCAGGTTATTTTGTGTATATCTTTATGATCAAATTGTGTACTTACTATCTTAAGGTTATGTTCCATTGAAAGTTCTATTAGTTTTCTATTAGAGGAGCAGATGCGGATAGCGATCATATATTGACAATAGTCAAACTTAAGCAAGAAATTCCCAAGCTACCAAGAAAAGGAACACAACGGAAAAAATACCAATTAGAGCGACTCCAAGATAAAGAGGTAGCAAACAGAACAGAGGAAGAGATAAACAAGAGATTGGAAAGAATCATTACTGGGAACATAGAAGAGGAATGGGAACTAATACAAGCAGCTGTGATAGAAGCGGCAGACCTTAGCATTGGGAAAGCAGAAAAAGAAAAGAGAGAACAATGGTTTGATGAGGACTGCAAAAGAATTCTAGAGCAGAGAAACAACGCAAAAATGGAAAATATTAGAAACAACACAGAAAAAAGTAACGAGTGTTATAAAGAAAAGAGAAGAGAAGCTAAGCGATTATGTAGGCAAAAGAAGAGAAAATCACTGGAAAAGCAACTAGAAATAATAGAAGAAAACTATGTCCAAAAAGAAGTTAAAAATGTTTATCAAGGAGTAAAAAAACACGAGGGACTCAAAATAAATGCACAATGTTTTGCAGAAATAAAGATGGTATGTTGCTGGGAGACAAGACAGAAAAATTGAATAGATGGGCAGAATACTTCGGAGAATTATTAAACGATAAAGCCCAAACAGAAACAGAAATGCAACAGCGAGGGCAAGAAATCGAACAACAACAAATACAAGAAGCGGAACCACAACAAATACATGCACCGACAGAAAGGGAGATAATAACGGTAATAAAGGACCTAAAAAAATAATAAAAGTGCCGGAGAAAGCGGAGTTCCAGCAGAGATATTAAAGGTAGGAGGAAATATACTGCAGCATAAAATAGCTGGACTTATAAAGAAAATATGGGACAACGAAAAAATGCCGGAGCAATGGAACACAGCACTCATCTGCCCAATTCACAAGAAAGGTGATAAGACCATATTTGAAAATTACAGAGGAATCACACTGTTAGAAGTGGTGTATAAGGTATTAGCAAAAATTATAAGAACTAGATTGAAAGCTTATGAATCAGAGATAATAGGAGAATACCAGGCTGCTTTCAGACAGGGAAGAGGAACAACCGATCAAATTTTTTTGCTAAAGTTATTACAAAACAATAGTTATGAACAAAATCTAGGCTTACATATGCTCTTTATCGATTTTAAACAGGCTTACGACTCTATCTCACGAACCGGCTATACGAAGCAATGAGAGCACTAGGAATATCACAGAAACTGATACGATTAGTTAAAATGACGTTAACCTACACAGTCAATAAAGTCATGATAGAAGGCAGTTTTTCAAATCAGTTTAACGTCAACAGAGGATTAAAACAAGGGGACCCCCTGTCAACAGACTTATTCAATCTAGTACTAGAAAATATAATTCGAGGAGCCAATATCCAGACAAGCGGCACGATTCTTAACAGAAGACAACCGTGTATAGGTTTTGCAGACGACTTGGTGTTTCTGACGCGTTCAAGAATAGAACTTCAAAAAATGTTCAAGCAATTTGAAGAAGAAGCAAAAAAATATGGCCTGACTATAAACCAAGGAAAAACCAAGTATATGGAAATGAGAGGAGAAAATGCTGAAGAAAATAAGTGGACAAATGACAAAGATTATAAATTTGAGAAAGTAACTGTATTTGAGTACCTTGGAGTCACAGTTACAAATAGAGGAGACGAAGAGAGAGAGATAGATAAACGGTTGTTAAAAGGTAACAAAGTAGTAAGTTCATTAAACGCACTGTTGAAGGCAAAAAACGTGTCCAGGGCAGCCAAGATCTGAGCGTATGAAACAATAGTGAGACCAACGGTGCTGTATGCATGTGAAACTTGGAAAATGAACCAGAAAGTAGAAAAGAAACTAGATATTTGGGAGAGAAAAATATTGAGAAAAATTTTTGGGGGTATAAAGGAGACTAACGGGGATTTGGCGCAGAAGAACAAACCTGGAGATAATGGAGATGTATAAGAAACCTAAAATAACTCAGAAAATCAAGGCACAGATAGTTAGATAGTTGGGCCATGTTTTACGAATGCCACAAGAAAGAAACGTCCTAAGAGTTTTATCAGCAGGAGAACAAGGGAAGAAAAGAAGAGGGAGACCACGAAGGAAGTGGTTTGATGCCGTCCGGACTGACCTAGAAGAAACGGGTACAAGAGACTGGAGAGGACAAGTACAGCACCGCAAAAAGTGGAAGAAATTAGTCAAGACTATCGAAGCCAAGGGCCTCTAAGGCCTGTAGGGCTGTTATATATACAGCGTGTCTACTTAAGTTGGAAACATATGGGAAACTTTTTTATTATCAATTTTACGAAAAAAAGTTATTCTTTATAAAAAGTTCTGCATGCCCCAAAACCTAAGATTCAATCATCAGATATCAAATTTTCTCAATAATATACGAGGTATGTCAAAAAATATGAATTTCGGTCAAGGGTAAAGTACCTTTATTTCTCTCAATATCGAAAATTTTTATAATAAAAAGTTGTTTGGAATTAAAAACTAAGATCAGATATGCAATTATATGCTTCTAATTGAAAAAAAAAATTTTTCTCAAATTTATGGATACCCAACATCGTTTTTAATTAGGTATTACAAATATGATAACTCGTTTATTATTAATTTTACGAAAAAAAGTTATTTTTCATAAAAAGCTTTGCATGGTCTAAAATGTAAGACACAACCATGATATATCAACTTTTATTAATTTTATACGAGGTGTGTCAAAAAATATGAAATTCGCTCAAGATTATAGTACCTTTATATTTCACAATATTTCAATTAAAAGGATGTAATTGCATATTGAAACATAGTTTTTAATTCTAAACAACTTTTTTAATAACCGTTTTCAATATTGTGAAAAATAAAGGTACTTTACTCTTGAGTGAAATTCATATTTTTTTACATACCTTGTATAAAATTAATAAAATGTGATATCTGATGGTTGCATCTTCGGTCTTAGGACATACAGAGCTTTTTATAAAGAATATCTTTTTTTCGTAAAAGTAATAATAAAAGAGTTATCGTATGTGTAATAAATAAAACTAAGGTAGCATCAATAAATTTGAGAAAAATTTGGAAAATATTTTTTTCCAATTAGAAGCATGTAATTGCATATTTGATCTTGGTTTTTATTTCCAAACAACTTTTCATAATAAGAATTTTCGATATTGAGGGAAATAAAGGTTCTTTACTCTTAAACGAAGTTCATATTTTTTGACATACCTCGTATAATATTGACAAAATTTGATATCTGATGATTGAATCTTAGGTTTTAGAGCATGCAGAACTTTTTATAAAGAATAACTTTTTTTCGTAAAATGAATAACAAAAAAGTTTCCCATATGTTTCCAACTTAAGTAGACACGCTGTATAAGAAGATTAAATAAATCACAGGAAGCCACAGATGCTGACACGGAAATAAACTAATTGACAGCAACAGCAAATAGGGGTAGACAACGAAACAAGCATACGAACATGTCTGTAAAGAATTATATATTATAGAAGGCCTCTTTAAAGAGGACAGACTTGGTCTAACAATATCAGAAGAACCAGACAGCATACCATTGATAATACACGAAGAGGTACTAGGTAAGAGAACGAGGTGATTAAAGTTGCTAAATGAAGACAATATAAATGTTCTTACTAAACTTTCTAGTACCGTCTCTGAAAGAGGAAACAGGAGAAATACCGGATGATTGGATGATTCCTACTTTCAATCCGTAAGACAAACAACACTGAAGAACGTAAATATCACAGGAGTAGAAGTTTAATGAGCCATACACTGAAATTATTTTAAATATTATACACAACTGTATAAAAAATAGACCTTTAAATAAGTAACACACTGTTCAGTTTTCTCAATAGAGAGGCAACAAGGGAGGCTTTATTGTATTTAACCGTATTAACGCAACGATGGCTAGTTGGGCGTAAATAAAAATGTGTATACTTGCTTTAGAGATTTTAAAAAGGCGTTTGACAGCGTTAGACATGCCCAACTCATGACAATTTTGAAACAAAAGTAAATAGAGAAGTCAGATATAAAAATAATTGAAAATGTATATTACAACCAGACAGTGCACATAAAAATAGATAGCACACAATCGGAGAAAATCAAAATTCAAAGAACAGATTTAACTTGTGCTCGGGAGTTATTATGCAAGAGGTACTGGACAACGAAAAAGCTGGCGTTGTAGTAAACGTAATCTCTATTAATAACTTAAGGTATGCAGATGATACTGTGCTAATGGCAGAAGATATTGATGATTTGCGTAGAAATAGTCCAAAAAGTTTATACGGCATGTTTACATTATGCCTTAAATCATCATCCAGCCTCAAAAGTCCACTGCTGAACATAGGCCTCCTCCCCTCGTTTCCAACCCCATCTATCCTGCGCCGCCCTCATCCAGTTTTTATTTACCTTTCTTAAGTCGTCAGTCCATCTTGTAGGCGGTCGACCGACGCTTCTCTTGTCTTCTCTTGGCCTCCATTCCAATAACCTCTTCGTCCATCGCCCATCTGTCATTCTGGCTACGTGTCCTGCCCATCTCCACTTCAACCTGGCTATCCTCTCGATGACGTCAGTCACCTTTGTTCTTCTCCTGATTTCTTCGTTTCTGATTTTGTCTCGCAGAGTTATTCCTAACATTGACCGCTCCATTCTTCTCTGCGTGACTCTTAGTTTGGTAGCCGAGGCTTTAGTTAAGGTAAGTGTTTCTGATCCGTACGTCAAGACTGGGAGGACGCACTGATCGAATACCTTTCTCTTTAGACATGTGGGTAACTCACTTTTAAAAGTTTCTCTCAGTTTTCCAAATGCTGCCCACCCAAGACCGATTCTTCTCTTCAGCTCATGAGTCTGGTTATCCCTGCCAATCGTAATTTCATGTCCCAGGTATTTATATCTATCTACGAGTTCTATTTCCTTCCCACCAATACTGATGTTCTGGTTGGGTACCAAATTTGTCATTATTTTTGTTTTTGAGATGTTTATATTTAAACCAACATTTTCTGTAGCTACAACGAGTTCTTGTACCATCTCTCTTGCCATACCTAGATCCTCAGCTACTATGACTATATCATCGGCGAAACGTAAGTTGTTTAGGTATTCTCCATCTATTTTTATTCCCTTTGTCATCCAATCCAAACTCTTGAAAGCATGTTCTAAGACCGTATTAAAAAGTTTAGGTGACATTGGGTCTCCTTGTCTAACCCCCCGTTCTATTTTTATGCGATTACTGTTAGTATGTAATTTGACAGTGGTTGTTGCCTGTAAGTATATTTTGTGTAATAATTTTGTATACCTATAATCTAGCCTGCATTCTTTAAGCGCCTGTAATATTTTGCTAAGTTCAACTGTATCAAAGGCTTTATGAAAATCGATAAAAACTAGAACTAGGGGTTTATTGTATTCCACTACTTTCTCTATCAGGGTTTTTATACTTTGTAGATGGTCATTTGTTCCGTAATTTTTTCGGAATCCTGCCTGTTCTCTTGGTTGATAAGTCTCTAACTTTCTTTCCATTCTCTTAACTATTATTCGCGTAAATAACTTATATAAATGGCTGAGGAGGCTAATCGGTCTGTAATTCTCTAAATTGGCTTTGTCTCCTGCTTTGTGTAATAGAATCATAGTAGCGTTGTTCCAGTCTGTTGGAATATTGGCGTTGTGAAGGCAGATATTGAAAAGTTGTTTAATTTTTTCAAGTAGTATATTTCCTCCAATTTTTAGTGCTTCTGATACTATTCCATCTTCACCTGGGGTTCGATTATTTTTCATTTTGTTTTCAATTGTTTTCATTTTCATTCAAAATGAAAAAAAAATGCCTTAAATATGAATTTGAATCAAATCAAGTTGCTAATATTTACCATGAAACCAATCTTATTCTTTAAGTGCCATCTCCCCGACGGAGGTTCGGCGATCATCATAGCTATTCGTATTTTAGAGACGGCTGCTCTGAAAAGTTCATTTAATGTTCATCCGTACCACTCTCTCAGGTTGCGCAGCCACGATATTCTGCGTCTCCCTATGATTCTCTTTCCTTGAATCTTTCCCTGCATAATCAGTTGGAGCAAGCTGTATCTCTCTCCACGTGTAATATGTCCGAGATATTCCAATTTTCTTGTTTTGATGGTATTTAGTATTTCCATTTCTTTATTCAGGTTTCTTAGAACCTTTTTGTTTGTGACGTGTTCTGTCCACGATATTTTCAGAATTCTTCTGTACACCCACAGCTCGAATGATTCTAGTTTTTTCATTGATGCAGCATTCAAGGTCCAAGCTTCCATTCCATAAAACAAAGTCGAGAAAACATAGCACTTAGCCAACCTAACTCTTAGCTCCAACTTCAAATCTCTTGTGCATAGCCTTTTCTATTTTGATTTTGATTTCCTGTAAGTAATCTCATGTGGAGTTGATCATTGTTCCAAGGTATGCATATTGGTCGACTCTTTCGATATTGGATCCGTTTATGAAGATATTTTCGTTATTTCTTTGAGTTTTCGATATTCTCTTAAACTTTGTCTTCTGAATATTAAATTTCCTTGTCTTATGAAACCAATAATGCCCAACTTAGTTATTATTGATGGCCAAAATATCGGACGCGGATATAAATATAAATACCTTGGAACTATATTAAATGGAAATAATGATTTTGCAAAAACAACACAATTGAAATTGCAGGTACCTCATTTATGAAAATAAAATAATATTTTTGCAAAAAAACTTTGAGTGTTGAAATAAAACTGCGCACGCTTAGACGCTACATAATGTTTAGCTAATTGGTGTAGAGGTAGCCACTCTTATAGTCCAAGAGGCACCGCTGAAAAATCTCTTTGAATTTACTAAAGCTAAATTTTTCACAGTTGATTACTGTGATTGTGTAGAGAAACATACTGCGGTCGGTCAAGCGAAACGTAGAACAGGCAGGGCCGCGTTAAGGTCAATTGACGCCCTAGGCAATTCTTTAGTAGCCGCCCTAGGGAGGAAAAGGGAAAGTGACGTCATTCATGAAATATAACTTATTGACGCCCTGTACAATATCTATTTTCTATTACGTAAGTGTCGATATCTATACATTTTAACGTTTATTTATAAAACACCCAGTATTTTGCAGAATGGTAAAATAACAGTAAATTGTTATTTTGATTTAACAATGTTTACATTAATAATTTGACTTATATTTGACAGTTGACAGTTATATTGTACCTACTTGTTAGTTTTAGTTTTAATAAATTTTGTTGTTTAGTTACATAAATAAAGTAAAAATGAAAAATGACTTGTTATTAATTTGAGGAAGGTGGAAAAACCATAATATGTATAACATGGGAGTAAAGTGCCTTTTCCTCCCTTGAATGATTACTGCCCGACGCATAGCGGAGGACTTCATTCTCGGGAGGAAAAGAAGCACTTTCCTCTCTTGTTATACAAATAGCTATTGTACAGTATTTTTGCAGCGCTCTCATAATTTGCCGCACTGGGCAACTGCCTATATTGCCTAATGGATAAAGCAGCCCTGAGAACCGGGGTTACTGAGAGGGTATCAAAGTTGCTTTCCTACGAAGGTAATTAAATCCATTTACTAAGGCCGAAAATCAGTACACACATTCTAAATTAAATAAGTTATTATAGTCGGTCAGCTGTATGACGGGACAGAGCCAGTCAGTGGGCCCCAGTAAATGTACAGGGTTATTCACTATATTTTGACACCCTTGTAAACTGCTTTATTTACAAAATTAGAAAAAAATGTAAAATACAAAAGTTATTACATTTTTAAATTATGATTTTTTGTCATATATATCGTACTAGTGACGTCATCCATTTGGACGTGATGACGTAATCGACTATTTTTTTAAATGGGAATAGGGGTCGAGTACTAGCTCATTTGAAAGGCTATTCAATTCCCTATTCGGTAATATAAACATTAACATGAATAATTATACAGGGTGTCCAGAAATATTTTTTTAAATTAAATTAATTGTTTAATTAATAATTAAAAATTTTTTTTGGACACCCTGTATAAATAATGATCTTAATGTTTATAGTACTGTATAGAGAATTGAATACCCTTTCAAATGAGCTAGCACACGCCCCTATTCTTATTTAAAAAAATAGTCGATTACGTCATCACGTCCAGATGGATGACGTCACTAGTACGATGTATATGTCAAAAAATCATAATTAAAAATCGAATAACTTTTGTATTTTACATTTTTTTCTAATTCTGTAAATAAAGCAGTTTACAAGGGGGTCAAAATATAGTGAATAACCCTGTACATTCCCTGGGGCCCACCGACTGGCTCTGTTCCGTCATACAGCTGACCGACAATAATAACTTTTATTTATATTCAATTTAGAATGTGTGTACTGATTTTCAGCCTTAGTAAATGGATTTAATTACCTTCGTAGGAAAGCAACTTAGATACCCTCTCAGTAACTCCTGTTCTACGTTTCGCTTGACCGACCGCAGTATGTTTCTCTACACAATCAGAGTAATTAACTGTGAAAAATTTAGCTTTAGTAAATTCAAAGAGATTTTTCAGCGCTGCCTCTCCGTCTATTACTAAATCAGAATATCATCAGGGAAAGATTTTAAGAAAGCGTAGCGTTGGAAGGTGACGAATGTCATGGCGGAGAATACTGCACCTAAGATGGCGGCACCTTAAGAAGAAGAAGAAGAAGAAGAAGAAGAAGAAGAAGAAGAAGAAGAAGAAGAAGAAGAAGAAAAAGAAGAAGAAGAAGAAGAAGGAGAAGAGGAAGAAGAAGAAGAAGAAGAAGAGGAAGAAGACTGTACCTAAAACGGAATGAAGTTTTTATTAAAATTGTAACGTATTCGTCGTTAAATTATTTAACTTGATAGGTAACATGTATCTGATTGTTATTTGAAATACCGTTCACATTATTGTGACTGTTTGTCACAAACAAAATAAGGAACAATCTCCTTTTGTCCTATCAAATATTATATAAAATATAGTACAGAAAGTTTGGAGAAGTAAATCTTCGCCGGACAGACGTAACTTAGTATGAATTAATATCCTAGTAAAAGATACGGTACTGGAATTTTCATCATCATAAGTGTTTCATTGTGTTTCGAGGAACGTATGTTAAAGACGTAATATCGTTAAATGAAACAGTATTCGTACTAGACAGCGATATCTGGCGTAAATCCAACATATTAAGGTCATTATTAAAACAGTCAACGTGATGAATACCATCGGATTTAGACGGCGGCGAGTCGAATGCCCATACAACTTCCTGGGGTCCTCCATATATTCAAAACAATGCCAGAAATTTATCAGAAGATCTGTACGGTCAATTTGAGCGTCTTCAACAATCCACTCTTACACGTTGACTAATGGAGGCGCATTTCATAATTGAATTGCATCCTATAGTTAAGTGCCGGGTCTCGGTCTCGGCCTCGGCGGAGTTCATAGGATCAGCCGAGTGGAAGTTATTGTAGTCGCGGAACACATTGTATTCTAGGTGATGTTTTTGCTTCTCTATAAATCAACGCAAAGCAACGCCGCCGACGCCCTATTTGACTCGTTGATTACGATTATCATTTATACCATCTAGTTGTTATTCCAGCCTTAGCGCCTCTCTTTCGGCTAATCGGTTTTCTTGTGTGTCTGACAACTTCCATTTGGGGTGCCAGCTTGATATATAATACAGTTGTAACGTTATAAACGTCAAATATTTGCTATTGATATTTAAATAATTATTTTAGTCCAATTTCGGTTGAGTTTATACATTTTTTAACGTTCTGTTTTGTTTTACCATTTTTCATACTAAAAATAGTTGGCGCCCAACTTCACCTTCTTAACTTAAATATCTTTAATCCGCTAAATATTCTATCCTTATTTTTTCCCCGCATTGAAGTGCAAAAACTAGATTAATCATCTTCTCTATGGTCTAAGAGCTAGCAACGTTTTCGAGAAAGTATTTTAAGACAGCTGATTCTTTAAGGGAGCGTTCAAGTATTACGTAACGCGATTTTTGACCCCCCTCCCCCCTACGTAGCGCACTGTAATGGGCGTTTAACTATTACGTAACGCAATTTTTGAAGATTTTTTTACCCCCCCCCCCCCCCAACCTGCGTTACGTAATACTTGAACGGTCCCTAATATATTGTTCCCTATGCTTCCTCGAACACCGTAGCTGCCATCTGGCTGCTGATACAGGTTGCGTTCATTACTACGCAGCACACTTGTACAGGTAAATACAAAATCAGGGTGATTGATTAGTGTGATAAAGTTCAGTAGAGCCGCTATAGTAATAGATAGCAAAAGTTAATAACAAAAATTGTAGCCAACTTGGAGCTTCACATTACAAAATTAGTTAGAATGTTACAGGGTGCTCGATAACATAGTGGCAGACCAAACTTTTGTTTTTGAAATGGAACACCCTATATTTTATTTTATATTCGAAATCTTCTTAACTTCCCCATCAAAAAAATATAAAGGTTTGTTATGTTATACAGGGTATTTACAAAGTTATAACCAATGTTCTATGAAACTCGTAATAAGTTCAGCTCCCTGTATAAATAAAAATAAGTACAACAGCAATGGTTTATTATTGCCATATTTTTTTGTTGATTGTCAAAACTTATAAAAATGGTTGATATTGCTAATTTTCTTTATATCGAATACAGAGTGAGTCAAAACGCAAGTACATTATTTTCTCAGTAATTTTAAATAGAACACCCTAATTATTAACTTGCGCGGAAAAATGAAAATATTTAGAAAACTAACAAATTTAGACATAGGGAATATTATACAAAAATTAAAGTACGGTAATGGTACTTTTCGATAGTGATATAAAATACAGGGTGTTCCATTTAAAATTTCTGAGAAAAGAATGTATAGTCGGTTCGCTAAACTCAGACACAACTGGCTAGTGATTTTAGTAGATATTTTTTTTGTTTTTTGTCAGTTTCGCCAAAATTGGCAAAATGACTAACTATTTAGTAATTATTAACTATTTAGTAATTATTTTTTTGTCAATTTTACCAAATTGGCAAAATTACTTGCTAAAATAACTAGCCAGTTGTGTCTGAGTTTAGCGAACAGACTATACTTGTGTTTTGACTCACCCTGTATTGGCTATAAAGAAAATTAGCAATATCAACAATTTTTAAAAATTTTCACAATCAAAAAAAAAATATGGCACCAATAAAACATTGCTGTTTTGCTTATTTTTATTGATACATGGAGCTGAACTTTTTACGATTTTCGTAGAAAATTGGTCATAACTTTGTAAAATCCCTATATAACATAACAAACCTTTATATTTTTGTGATGGGGAAGTTAAAAGGATTTCGAATATAAAATAAAATATAGGGTGTTCCATTTAAAAAAAACAAAAGTTTGGTCTGTCACTATGTTATCGAACACCCTGTAATATTCTAACTTATTTTGTAATGTGAAGCTCGAAGTTGGCTACAATTTTTTCAATAACTTTTATTGCTATTTATTACTATAGCGGGTCTACTGAGCTTTATCACACTTATCGATCACCCTGTATTTTGAATTTAAAATTATTTAGGGCCGAAAAATGTTTTTGTCATTAGTTTTTAAACCACAGAAATGTCTGGCAATTATAATTGATATTTCTAATAATGTTTAAAAAGTAATGACAAAAAAATTTTCGTCTTAAAATAATTTTAAATTCGATATATTTACCTGCACAGGTGTGCTGTGCAGTAATGAACGCAACCTGTATCAGTAGTCAGATTAACACCATAGCCCTCAGACACCTTCCAGTAGTTGTAACCCCCCCTTTCAGGTAGTTGTAACCCCCCTTAGGATCATCCTGGTTACGCCTATGAGTCAGATGGCGGTACGGTGTCCGAGGAAGCATAGGGAATAATATATTATTAAAGAACCAGTTGTCTTAAAATACTTTTTTTTTCCGACGAGCTCTTGGTCCACTAGGTGCCGTCTCCGCTTCGAAGGTTGATTCCCGTATTTTTCCCGTATATCAGTTTTCTTCTCTTAATTGTTAGAACAAGTCGACATGTTTGAGTATTTGGGCACTAAGATAGAGGATTCAGGAGACGAAGAAATGGAAATCAATTCAAGAATACAAAAAGCTATAAAAACGTACTATTTAATGAACAAGGGTTTAATAGGTAAAAGATAAATTTCAAGGAAAACCAAGATGAATGTATATGTTACCGGCCAAACCCGATTTCAGGATAAAAAGGTCCTAAGCGCGTTAGCATAAACTAGTATGGCCTATTTAGACATAGAATGGCCAAACTAGTTTGTCCTATCGCGCGTAGGCTAAACTAATTTGTCGTAGGCCAAACTAGTTTATCCTGATATAAATACACACACTTCAGGCCAAACTAGTTTATCCTGAAGTATTTTTATATCAGGATAAACTAGTTTAGCCTAGTCTAAACCAATTTAATCTAGTCGATAGTACATAATAATTGATTACAGATTGGTTGCGGATTTAAACGTAAGTTTAAAAGACACTTTAAGAGTTGTAAGACTTTTAAGTATTAATGTAAATAATAAATTGAATAAAGTACTTTGTTCTGGGAAAAATATTCATTTTTATTAAAATTATAATTACATATCCATAACAAACAAACAATAATATTGAGTTATTTCGCGGTCGGACGGACAGACAGCCTAGGTAAAATCTTTCACCTTTAGTACCATCCTTGGATAATAAGCTTTAATTTGACACCTCATTTGTCATTCTACCTCGTATAATGACAGAGGAGGAACATCATCATCGTGAGTAATACCCATAATTATATGCTCGTTGAATGATATATTTTCTTCTTTTTGATGTGCCTATCCGTGACGAATGTTGGCGACCATCATAGCAATCTTCACCTTATCTGCAGCAACGCGGAAAAGCTGCACAGATGTTGTGTTGAACCAGGTTCTGAGGTTCTTTAACCAGGATGTTCTTCTTCTTCCTGGACCTCGGTTTCCAAATATTTTTCCTTGCAGGATGGCTTGTAGAAGGGCATATCTGGATTCATTTCGCATAATGTGTCCAAAGTATTCCAACTTTCGAGATTTGATGGTGGTCAGTGGTCATTACCTCTCGGTTCTTCCGCATTCTTCTAAGGACCTCCTCATTTGTGACCCGAGCAGTTCATGGGATTTTAAGAATTCTCCGATATAGCTTCATCTCAAATGCATCCAACTTTCGGCACATATCCTCGTTAAAAGTCCATGAATTATACAGGTGAGTGGGGAGGAATGTGCCAACCTTCAAGACTGTATAATATACGTAAAAATAATCAAAAATAACTCATATGTTGTTATTCGATTTTCATTTGTTTTCGAGATATGGGGTGTTAAAATTTTTCTTATAAACTGACGATTTATTTATTGCTCTAAAACCGGTTGAGGTGTGCAAATGAAATTTGGTGGGTTTTAAGACATAGTTGTTGCGCATGTCTTGACAAATAATTAAGAATTTTATATTTACCATTGGCGCGCATACGGATAATAGTCTGTAATTTTTATTTTGTAAGCGTTAAGATATTTTATTTCTTGCATGAAAACGAAGCATCGTATGAACAAACATGAAAATGGATTATTTGTCAGAAATTGAACAGGGAATTCAAAAATAATTTTTAATTTGAAATATCTCAGTGGCGTACTATCTTTTTTTTTTCTTTAAAAAATATCAGATTATTACTCGCACGCGCGCCAATGGTGAATATAAAATTCTTAATTGTGTGTCAAAACATGCGCAACAGCTATGTCTTAAAACCCACCAAATCTCATTTGCACACCTCAACCGATTTTAGAGCAATAAATAATTTCAGTCAGTTTGTAAGAAAAATTTGAACACCCCATATCTCGAAAACAAATGAAAATCGAATAACAACATATGAGTTATTTTTGGTTATTTTTATGTATGTATATTATACAGTCTTGAAGTTTGGCACATTACATTCCTCCCCACTCACCCTGTATATAGTATTACTTATTACATAATTATAAAATAATAAATGATGAACACGCTGCTGATATGTGCACATTGTAGAAATGTTAGGGTATAGAAAGTCTAATGCTCACAATCTTATTGAAGGTTTTTATTAAAACAGTTTTCAGGCGACCGGTTTCGGCGTTTACAGTTTATACGCCATCATCAGTGTAGTTACACTGTAATTTTGTTGTACTGATATCTTATTCAGTTTCTTAAAAGGCCTGATGATGGCTTATAAACTGTAAACGCCGAAAACGGTCGCCTGAAAACTGTTTTAATAAAAACCTTCAATAAGACTGTGAGCATTAGACTTTCTATACCCTAAAAATTTTTTTATAACATAATAATTAATTATAGATTAAATTTAGTTTGAGTTTTCAAAGCCTTATATTTATTATAAAGCAACTTTTCTCAGTTTCGTAGAAACAAAACTACATATCTTCAACTTCCAAATTTTCGAGCACATAATTCTCAATTGAGCGAGATGCTAGTCTATTTTGTGCCACTGTCGAACAGTGACGGTTTTTAATAATTTTCATTTTTGAAAATGACCGTTCGCCTGTTGCATTTGTAATCATTAGAGTAAGATAAATTTTACAAGCTATTCTTTTTCTCATGACCATCTTTCAGTGCGTCACAGTTTTTCGATTTCTTTCTAACGCATTAAATTGTATGTGACAGAAAAAAGGCACGTCCGTGATTACAGACATTTACAACATTTATTCTAGTTATTCTCGTTGTCGATAGATGGCGCCATAATAAAAAAGTAATTTTTTTAATTAGATAATAATATTACAAATATAATCTGTATAATTTATAAGACTATACAAATCAAAGAAAATACCATTTTATAAATGCAAGAAACACATTTGATTTGTTTTTATTCCAAATTGAAAATAAAATGTGACAACTGTCAGATTTAACTAAAATGTCATGTTAGAATAAATGTCATAAATGTGTATTATCACGGACTTTCCCTTTTTCCTATCATTTGTTACGCACTGAAAAATGCTCATGAAAAGGACAATACTAACAAATTTCGAAACTTCGATTCGAATTTGTTCTCATAAATAGCCGAAAAAGACTATAAAGCAAGAATAAATTGTTTTCGATACAAATCCTGAAGATGGACTAGAAAATATTTTAACTGCATTAGTTCATCTTAAATTTCAAGTTCAATATCATCAGTTATACTTTTGATGTAGTTTTGAAGAACACTTCTTTATTTGAGTATCACTCAGTTTTGGAAAAACACACAAAACACCCAAATACTGAGTTACTGACTCGTACGCTGTCAACTGACGACTCAGCTAAATGATTAGTTTATCCAAAATTGGTAGATTCGTTTCAACCTTTAACTTTTCTGCACCATGTAGAGTAACTTCATTGGAATTAGCATCATTAAAATGTAGTTTTCTTTCTCGCGTTTGTTTACTCTCGTCGGTATATTTTGAGTACTGCAGATCGCAGACCTTCTGCTCGTATAAGCAAAATTATCTTTTTGGGATTTTAAGAACTCCAAAAGTCATTTTAGAAGCTGAACTGTAGTTTCAAGTTCAGTCTCTTCTCTCTGTAATGGTTTACTGACAGCGTTCATGAGTTCTAAAATTGTTGCCCAAAACTCATTCATTATGAATGTTTCTCTTTTGACATTTCTTTCAACAAACACTTAGCCTCATGAGCTGTTTAATCTTTCTGATTAGGGTCTTCAGCAAGAGTATGAAGAGCAGATTTGAAGGCATTGTAACCTTTAGACAAAGCTCTTGTTGCATCAGTCCTTGCAGTCCATGTACTGCTGCTTGTTCTTTTAAGGACAAGGTTTAGATCCTGGCGAATGGGATCGCCTAGTTGAGTTTCAGTTAAGCATTTGATCGTAGCTTCCCAACGGTAGGTAGAGGCTGAAAAAAAGTTGTACACGGACTAAACAAAGTACGATATTGCTCCAACGGGTCCAACGCAACTTTTAGCAGCACCTACTCCAACTAAAGCGAGTGTGCGGCAAAAAGAATGTAAATTGCAAGTTTGTTAATCTTAGATAAATGAGCCTGGAGACCATTGTATTTGCCTGACATGTAGCGAAAGGCACGGGTAATGAAGGAGATGGTAGCGAGGGGGCGCTGACTCATTTGTTGCTCTTACTCTTACTACTTTTCAAAACGGCATTCACTACCGAGTTATTCTCACAGCATAGGCTTTCTATGTGCACAAAAGTATGCATTGTAATGTAGTTTTATACGTCCACCATCATTTTTCGCGCGACATTTGAATTTTTCAACATAATATGCTTTATAATTTTTATTTAAATATAATTATTATTTTTTCATTTTGGGCCCTGCGAGACCCCCTTTGAGGCCAAGGCCCCGAGGCAACTCCCTACTTTGCCTATTCGTTAATCCGGCACTGCACATAAGTATTACTTTGGCTCAATATCATTGTAAACAAATTTTGGGACATCCTTTACATATACCTAGTTTCTATGTGGTTTTTGAATGAAAACCGAGTTTATTATTATCACAGAAAATTCAAAAACTAAGATTTCATGGATAACCGCCTTCTAAAATTTATTTTTTACAAATCTAAATACTGGTACAAAATAATAAAAGATCGATATTTAAATTGGTTGGTAAAATTCTCATATGAATTAATCCGTTTCTTTAAAACAGGTGTATAAAATAGGGGATTGCGGCTATTAGGATCGAATGAACTCATTTGTGTCCCATAATTCCTAATGATTAGGTAGGTAAATTGAATCAGAGCTAATAACCATAAATACAAGGGTATAATCCTTACGGAGAAGCGCACAAGAATAAAGTCAATGATACAGGAGTTTTTTTTCGTAGCGGCGCGAATTTTGCATAGATATCTCGTTATAGGGACTTATCCCTAGAAGTAATTAACTAGGGATCTCTTATGCAATGGTTTCTAACAGACAACGTGACAGCTCGGAGGTGACTTCTGCAACGCCAGATCATTAATTTATTTTACAAATCAGCTTACTGGGACCCCTCCAAGCTGTTCTGCATTTTTCGACTAGTATCTCATTATAAGGAAGATGGTAAATGAGAAGAGCCGCGATAATCCCTGAGACACCGCAGCCCTGAAACTAATTACCGACTGCGTTCGAGGATCTAACCCTTTTTCCAAGGGCTTCACTCTTATACAGGCTCCCTTACACAATAGAAAGACTTATTTTACGACACACCTCCCCTTTTATTTTGAACTCTTTTCTTTATAGGTCACATTTGTTTAATATTCAACGTGGACTGCTCAATTGGAAGATTTTTCTTTATTACGCGATTTACCAATAGGCCGGATAAATTAATGATACATTTTAAAATTGTAATAATTAAAAAATAAAAACTTATCAAGAAGAAGATATTTTCTTGAAGTGCGTAGTAATTATTGGTTTGTTAAATTTTTAATGTGATTTAATGCGACATATTACACAATATAAAATTTAACAATTTAAACTAAACAATTTAACTAAGTAGCTAATTCTGTTATAAATAAGGTTTAACATTTTCTTTCTCCATACTTCTTTCGGTTACTCAACTACTGGCCTAATATCATTTATCATAGTTAAATGTTGCAAAATGAATCGATGAAAAAATGCTTCAAGATTCATGGATGGTTTCTTATCCATTATCTCGAATAAATGTTCGACTGTTCGTAATGATCCTAGTTATCAAATAAATGAGCTTCAATTAATTACAGCTCTCAGGGGTAATGAAATATTATTAGGAAATTAATACATAATTGTTGTTGAATGTTTTAGCATATGAATAGAATTGGCTAAAGCGTTTATTTTTAGACCCGTGTTGAGCTGCCCCCCCCCACTTGCAAAAATTAAAAAACAAATAGCCCTGATTTATGAGCTATTTATGAGCTCTCATATTCCGCAAACTAAAAATTTTGAGCTCGTTCCACTGAGCAGGAATTTAATACCCTAGTGGGGGGGCTGAGTCAGCCCCCCCCCACTACTTAAAAATAGGAATATTGAATCGGTTTTTGCGGCAGAATTACGAGCTATTTATGAGCTCTTGAAATTATATAGTTTCGATTTTTGAGCTCATCCCCTTCACCCCCAAACAACCCTTTCATTGATTTAACTTAAGAGAAAGATGCTGAGAAAACTTAAAATATATCGTATTGCGGATATAATTCCTATCGCTTATATACTTTAAGAATAAACTATTAAATCAAGGGCATTTCGATTATTGAGCTACAACCCCTTCGCAAGAAAACCACCCTATCTTCCCGGCTTAAGAGAAAGTTGTACTTAAAATGCGTTAAACTAATTATTTGGCGACTACATATCATTTAATAATTTATAAGCTTCCAAATTACGCGCATTTAGATCAGTAAATTGCAATTTATTTTGTATAGTGCAGTCACTGAAGGTAAAAATCAACGATTACCTTCAAGTTCGGTGAACCTTCATCGATTTTCACGAAAATTGGTCAGTGGTTAGAGGATACGTCAAGAAACAAAGGTGACATGGTACCACCTTGCGCCTTTACCCTGAGGGTGGATACCGCCCCTTCTCGTGGGTGAAAATTATTTTATAAAAAATAACTGCACAAATCAATAAAAGAACAAATTAAAAGCAAAATTTATTATATAAAGTTAATAAAATAAGTCAATACTTTTTAAGTTATTAAAGATCAAAGATTTTAATTATTTGTGAAAAAAATGCATGTTTTGAAGAGGTTTTTTGTAAATCACTGAAAAACTGTAAGTTTTTACAAAAAAGTTAATAGTAGTTTAATTCGTATAGCTTATATTCTAAGAATAAACTCTTAAATCACGCACCTTTCGATTATATAGCTACAACCCCTTTGCAAGGAAACGACCCCATTTTCCCGGCTTAAGAGAGAGTTGTTCTTAAAATAATTTAAATTGATTATTTGGCGACTACATATCGTTTAATAATTTATTAGCTTGCAAAATATACGCATCTCAATTATTGAATTGCCATTTTCTTTCTATAGTGCAGTCAATGAAGGTAAAAATCAACTATTACCTTCGATTTCGGTAAATCTCCATTTATTTTCACGAATTGACAATAACAACTTGGGGTTTTAGCCTGGGGTATATGTCACCCCTTCTCGGGAGTGAAAATTACTTTATTAAATTTTTTTTTTTTTTTTTTTATTTTAACCCCACATTTATTACAATCTATCTATACAATCTAAACCTAAATGTTTAGGTAGATAACAGACAATAAGTAATAGGACTGACAATAATTAGGAATGACATGTAGGGAGGCATCCAGTGATGCACCCCTTTTTTAAAACTTAGCCTACAACACTGACTATTTCTGACATAAACTTATACACATTAATTTAGTACCTATTGTTCACTTAACTCTAACGGAACTTTTCGTTTTAACCTACGAACAGTACGCGGTTTATTCACTAAATTTTTTGCTAACACGTTTGGATGCACTTTAAGTTTTTCTGTATGTTTTTTCGCGCACTTTTTGATGTCATCTTTGACGTATGGTAGTCCGGCGTCCCGATGGATGGCTTCATTGGTTATGAACCATGGAACTCCTAGTATTGATCTCAATATTTTGGACTGAAATCTTTGTATGATTTCAATGTTGGAATGTGCGGCGGTTCCCCATAATTCTATCCCATAAGTCCACACTGGTTTTAGGATGGATTTGTAGATTAATATTTTATTTTCAGTTGATAGTTTTGATTTTTTGTCCAACAGCCAATATATGGTTCTTAACTTATGACCCAGTTGTTTTCGCTTAGTAAATATATGCTTCCTCCAGTTTAATCTTCTGTCCAAGTACATACCTAGATATTAGTGATGTTGATTATAGTTACTTTCGAGTAATCAATACAAATCGTTACTTTTGAATAAAGTAATCATTTCAAGTATTCGTTACTTTGATTACTTTGATTACTTTTGTATTGAGTATTTTTCGGTAGATAGATATTTTGTGTAGATATTCGGATATAACAAGTAATCATTTACAGTATTCGTTACTTTGATTACTATGATTACTTTCGTTACTTTTGTATTTGAGTACCGGTAATCGTACCGAGAAGCGTATTTCTCGGTAGATAGGTATTTTTTATAGGTATTCGGATGTAATAAGTAATCATTTACAGTATTCGTTACTTTGATTACTATGATTACTTTTGTATTTGAGTACCGGTAATCATATCGAGAATCGTATTTCTCAGGAGGTAGGTAGGTAGGTAGGTATTTTGTACAGGTATTCGGATATAACAAGTAATCATTTACAGTATTCGTTACTTTGATTACTATGATTACTTTCGTTACTTTTGTATTTGAGTACCGGTAATCATATCGAGAATCGTATTTCTCAGTAGGTAGGTATTTTGTATAGGTATTCCCATATAACAAGTAATCATTTACACTATTCGTTACTTTGATTACTTTTGTATTTGAGTACCGGTAATCATATCGAGAATCGTATTTCTCGGTAGGTAGGTATGTTTTATAGGTATTCCGATATAACAACGACCTTCACCGATCTGTTTAAGGGATAAAAATGATTTGATTACTATGATTACTTTTGTTACTTTTGTATTTGAGTACCGGTAATCATATCGAGAATCGTATTTCTCAGTAGGTAGGTATTTTGTATAGGTATTCAGATATAACAATGACCTTCACCGATCTGTTTAATGGATAAAATGATTATATGTAAAATAGGAGATGATTGAATGCTCGAATAAATGAAATTTATGGAAATAAAAGGCAGATATCACCTAGTTGCTCGATATTTGCCTTTTATTTTCATAAATTTGATATGTAATTTATGATTTTAAAAATTACAAATAACAATAGGGGCGCCTGATATAATTTTGACCAGACTACTTAGTTATCTAATAATTACAAAATGACTTTGTTTATAAATTCTTATTAAATTTTTTCGGCCCGTGTAGGTATTTATTAGAATTTTAGATTTTTGAATCATTCGAAACAAAAAAGGTGTTTTGTAATTTTTCTCTTGTTGATAATTTTCGAGTTAAACACAAATTAAAACCAAAAAAAAGGAAAATGGCAATTTTTAAGGCTAAAAACATAGTTAAAAAATAACATTTTTGAAATTACGAAGTACCTAAATTGAATTCAAACCTTCTTCTATCAGTTCTCGAAAGGATTTTGGGCTTATTTCATTTAAAAACTTTGTTTTTTAGTTATTAATGCAGTTTTGCAGGTTCGTAACAATTAAAAAAAATATTTTAGAATAAATCTTGCCAAAAATTGAGACCCGATAGAAAAAAGTTTAAGTAATTTGAATTTAGATACTTGATGATTACAACAATAATATATTTTACTTGTGTTTTTGGGTCTTGAAAATCGTCATTTGTGGTTTTTTTTCAGTTTTAAATTGTTTATAGCTCGAAAACGATCAATTTAAAAGAAAAATTACAAAATACCTTTTTTGTTTCAAATGATCCAGAAAATATACAATAATATCTTACCGGGCCGAAACAATTTTAGTAGAATTTATTAAAAAACGTCATTTTTGATTATTAATTAATTAATGTCTGTACAAAATTATATCGGGCACATTTTGCTTTTTATAATTTTTAACAGAATAAATTCTATATCAAATAATTGTAGATAAACAAGTTTTAAATTAAATTAGGTTTTCTAACAAATGTAAACATATTTTAAGTTTTTTATTTTTATTTAAGCTATTTATAATACAAAAATAAAAACAATAAAATAAAATAATACATATAATACAATACAATAAAATACAATAATACAATTCAATATAATACAATAACATACAATAATAAGAATAATACAATACGATACAGTATGCAGGGGTCGGCAACTTTGGCCCGCGGGCCGCATGCGGCCCTTTGCGCCTTTTTGAAGGCCCGCCAAAGCACCAATATAATTTTAGAAAAAATCAAAAAACTTAGTGTCATGCCGAAATGTGGCCGATGGCAACAATGCGGGCTAACAGAATAATGGGAAGGTGTATTTCACTACAACGACAGTAGATACTTAATGAGTAGATACGTAATACAAGTTATTTTTAATTTGGTAAAATAATTCAGGTCTTATCATAGAAAAAATAAATAAAATGCCACAGAAAAAAAAATTAATGAGAAAAAGTGTGAATTTAATGAAAAGTTAATTAATAAAGAAAAAAATATTTAATTGAAAATGGTTATTCATTTTTAAAAAAATATTTCTTTATATAATTTTATTAAAGCACTATGCTTAATTTGCAAAGAATCTATAAAAGAGTACCTATTCAAAGAAATTACGTTTGCCTCACCACTACATGAAACACAAAATTGAATGTGATAAATTTGAATCTCAATTCAGACAAAATAAAATTGGCTCTTTACAAAACTCATTAGATGGACAACAAAGCGCTTTTAAAAAATGTAAAGAACACAATTCAGCATTAAGTAATCAAAAAGTCCTTAATATTTCAAAATAGATTGCTTAACATAACAAACCATTTACGGAAGGGTAGTTCATTAAAAAATCTATCAAGGGGAAAGGAACAAAATGCAAAATTTTGACGCCTGCCAAAATTTTCAATGTATTTTAAATATAATAATTTTTTTCGAATCTTGAGAAAAGTAATAAGTACCTATTTTTGAAAAATTTAAACGCAGAATGAAAGATTACTTTATTGCCGAGAGCCGAAAGTCCCTTAGAATGAATATAAAGTTTCTTTTGGGTGAGATATTTGAAATTAAAAATCACACCAAATTTTCTCCTTTTTTTTTTCGCCCCTGTAACTTATTAAAATAAACATTATAGAAGTTTACAGGGACCTTCGCCTTCGGTAATAACGTAATATTTCATTCTGCGTTTTAATTTTTCAAAAATACTTATTAGTTTTCTCAGGATTCGAAAAAAATGAATCCCATTTAAATAGCATTGAAACCGAAAGTTCGTACCCATCCCCTTAACGCAATTTGACCAAAACAATTTTAAAAATTTGAAGATTTTAAATTGTCTGTACGCAGAGCAGTTCAATGTATTGAAATTATATCAATGTTTATTACAACAACAATGTTTCTTAAATTAAAAGAAAATTGTTCACAATTTAAGTACTTTTCATTGGCACTTACTTAATTAAAGTAACAATATAACTAACACTGCTCAATTGTTGATTGTTTTTGAATTAAAAAAATTGTGTAACAGAAGAACTTGTTACATTAGAAAGTCTCCATCGAAATACAAGAAGTAAAAATATATTTTTACAACTATTAAATTAGTAGATTTTTTCAATCTACTATCTCAAGTGTGGAAAATTAAAAAATAATCCTTTATCCTTTTGTCCATTGTATTTCGATGGTCAAAAAGCACACATATGGTTCCCATAATATGGGACATATGGCTCATTCGTTACAACTTTTCTCGAAATTCGGAATAATACACAATTGACAAGACAAGACAAATAACTTTATCACACACACTACACTAATTCAAAAAAGTACTTCAACTTCCTTTGTAACGGGCACAACTAGACCTGTCGCTCAGTTGTAAGTCCATATGTTGTAATAGAAATTTATGAGGGGCTTTTGAATTTTCAAAAACCACTTTTGTTAATGCGTAACCATAAATAAAAGTAGATATTTAACTCAACACAAGAACGTGTCAAGGAAGTTCGTGGAACTTTACGACTCGCAATTTCTCGGTACTAAACTATTTTAACACGTTAACTGCCTCATAGACGTTTATTTATTAATTTTTGGAGAAGTCAGAATAAGGTAAATATTTTTAAATTAAACGTACATAGAGGTATAGAAGAAGGGTTGGTGGTGAATAAGGGTTTTATCTATGGTGAGTGAATCCATACATAAAAATTATAAACATGTTTTTTTGTTTGTACAAAAGGATGTATCTATCTATAAATTTGGATTTGTTATCCAGTGATAACAATAACTCCAATAGTCTCTTAGATTATTGAAATGTGCCTTTAACACTAAGTACTTCGCTTAGAACCTAAGAACCTATATGGTAGCTCCAATGGTTTGTGGCTCTTCAGTTTCCGAGTCTGTTGCCACCGATGCCATGTTTTCTGTACCACATGAGGTTTATCAAGCATTAAACAATAATCTCCACACTGCCACTGTTTTTTGTGATTATGCCAAAGCTTTTGATTGTGTAAATCACGACATTTTGATAAAAAAACTAGATTTCTATGGAATTCGAGGTATTTCTTTGAACTGGTTTCAATCTTACTTGGAAAATAGGAAACAACTGGTTAGAGCAAATGATACAGACTCTAGTCTCAAAAATGTTGTATGTGGGGTACCGCAAGGTTCAGTATTGGGTCCTCTACTTTTCCTTATCTTTATTAATGACATCACTAGTTTAAAAATCGATGGAAAAGTTTTTCTTTTTGCTGACGATACCAGTATCACTTGGAGCAACTCAAATATCGCAACTCTTCATGCTACTATAACTTCTGATCTACTCACAATAAAATCCTGGTCAGATTCTAATTTACTCTCTTTTAACGTAGATAAAACAGTAGCATTACCCTATAAAGGAACTCTTCAACCCTTACCTCTTCATAACAGCCAGATCAGTATCGTTGATTCTGTAAAGTTTCTTGGTATTTTTTTAGATAGCAACCTTAAATGGTCCCTTCATATCGATGTGTTAAGCAAGAAACTATCCTCAGCTTGCTTTGCAATAAGATCTGTCTCTAAGGAAATGGATTTAGCCTCTTCCAAAATAACATACTTTTCATTGTTCGAGTCCCATCTTCGATATGGTCTGCCTTTTTGGGGTTTTGGTACAGCTGCCCAATCCGATGTTATTTTTAAATTGCAAAAAAGAGCAATCAGATATCTGTTTGGCCTCAGAAGAACAACACATTGCAGAAGCTACTTCAAAGATCACAGAATTCTAACATTACCTTCTTTATATATTTTAGAAACTGTTTGCTTAATTCGTAAACATCTACATGTTTTTCCAGAAAGACCTAGACATGACTATTCCACCAGAAATTCTACTTTTGACATCTATTTACCGATCCCGTCCAGTGAGTTAATAAAGAAATCTATATTATATTCTGCAAAAAAACTATACAAGCATCTCCCTCTACAACTTAAATCTGCAACATCTTTCCCCAAGTTCCGTAAAATGACTAAAGCCTATTTATCTGAAAGACCATATTATTCAATAGCAGAGTTTCTTAACCAATAACTAAGAAATTACAGTATTGTTATGTATAAGTAGAATCTTAATCTATATTTGAGTGTCATATGCAGCAGCATAACTTATTAAATAACTTATTAAATTTCTTATTAAATTTCTTAAGGTAGATTACGCAATTTGCAATTTTTTTTAAATTTTGCAATAGATTGTTACTGATTTTTATTTGACTTTATTATGTTGTATTTATATTGACGATTTGTATAATTTTAGTAAATTGTATTTGTTATTGTATTTGTTATTGTTTTTATTTATGATTCTTGTAAGCTTTGTCTATAAAATTGTTAAATTTTTTCAAGACAATAAAGCATATTTCTATTCTATTATATTCTATTCTATTCAGTGCTCACTATTATCTATCAGGATTAGTGCAAGATTGTTTGGGTGGTTTTTCAATTTCACCAAATAGCGGCTGCTGTATTCACTTACTATTTCCTTAACTGTGCCTACTTGGGATCGTCTCGGACTTCCCTGTTTGATATAAACCAAGAAGATGCATTTGTTATGGTCCGTAGTACTTTCGACTGAAAGCGTATAGTTGTACATGTACACTTGTTTATATGTTTATGAATATATGTTTCTGTTTATAAATATATCATAAACTGGACATATACATACATTAATGATACGCAATTTGGGTTTCGCAAAGGCCTGGGAACTCGTGAAGCTCTTTTTTCACTTAACATACTTATACAAAGGTGCCTGGACGTCAATCAAGATATATATGCGTGTTTTATTGACTATAATAAATTATTTGACAAAGTACGACATTAACAATTAATGCATGTCCTGGAATCAAAGAACATAGACCACAAATGACCTCAGGATTATATCGAATTTATACTATAAGCATTGAGCAAAAGTACATGTTAACGATCAGCTGTCAGAGGAAATTGAAATCAGAAGTGGAGTGAGACAGGGATGCATGTTGTCGCCAATTCTTTTTAATGCCTACTCGGAAGAGATCTTGAAGTAAGCTCTTGAGGGTGCAACAGCTGGAATAAAGGTAAACGGTGTTCCCATTAACAACATTAGATATGCGAATGACACTGTCATCTTAGCTGAAAATATTGGGGATTTTCAGAGGCTAGTGACCAGAATATCGGAGTTTGGACAAGAATACGGGTTAACAATAAATGTCAAGAAGATAAAGTTTATGAGAATATCGAAAACTCAAAGAAATAACGAAAATCTCTTCATAAACGGATCCAATATCGAACGAGTCGACCAATATGCATACCTTGGAACAATGATCAACTCCACAGGAGATTACTTACAGGAAATCAAAATCAGAATAGAAAAGGCTAGAGCAAATTTTAACAAAATGCGAAAAGTGCTCTGCACAAGAGATTTGAAGTTGGAGCTAAGAGTTACTTTGGCTAGGTGCTACGTTTTCTCGACTTTGCTTTATGGAATGGAAGCTTGGACCTTGAATGCTGCATCAATGAAAAAACTAGAATCATTCGAGCTGTTGGTGTACAGAAGAATTCTGAAAATATCGTGGACAGAACACGTCACAAACAAAGAGGTTCTGAGAAAGATGAATAAAGGGATGGAAATCCTAAATACCATCAAAATAAGAAAATTGGAATATCTCGGACATATGTCACGTGGAGAGAGATACAGCTTGCTTAAATTGTTTATGGAGGGAAATATTCAAGGAAAGAGAAGCATAGGGAGACGCAGAATATCATGGCTGCGCAACCTGAGAGAGTGGTAAGGATGTACATCAAATGAACTTTTCAGAGCAACCGTCTCTAAAATACGAATAGCTATGATGATTGCCGACCTCCGCAGCGGAGATGGTGGCATTTAAAGAAGATCGTAAAAACCCTCGAGTAATCTGTTTGCATCAATTAAGTGACAAAAACCCTCTAAACTCTAGATGACGTACCTTTGAATAACCCTGGATACCAGAGGTACTTCGGAGGTCAGTTCTGATTGCATATTCCATGTTCAGTGACCCCAAAAACCCCCCGAATAACAAAATCTGACCGTATACTGATTTTGACATGTTTATGCACTTTTGGATGCATTTTATACATTTTCAAATGCACTTATGCATTTCTAATTCCTACCCATTTTCCTATTGTAACCTTTTTCTTGAGTTCATGCTGAACACAACGCAAAAAGTCGCAAGTCTCTAGGTGCTCTATTTAAAAATCAATTTATTCTGGTGCTTTTAGTGATAAATGCCCTGGTCTAATTCTAATAAAACCAATGCAACGCATACAAAATTAAAGTTGTTGATCATTGAACATACTGTAAAAACATTATCATTTCCACATTTTTACGGTCAGTCTAGAAAGTATGAAAGTAATCAAGTGTAATGGTTGTAGATACAATAATCGTTACTCACTCTACTGATACGATTGGTACGAAGTAACGAAGTAATCAGAGTAATCAAAGTAGATACTCGCTCTGTCGATACTCGATCTGATACGATTGGTATGAAGTAACGAAGTAATCAGAGTAATCAAAGTAAACGGAGTAATCAGAGTAATCACAGTATTCAAAGTATTCAACGATTGGTACGAAGTAACGAAGTAATCAGAGTAATCAAAGTAATCAGAGTAATCAAAGTAATCAGAGTAATCAGAGTAATCAAAGTAATCAGAGTAATCAAAGTAATTAGAGTAATCAAAGTAATCAGAGTAATCAGAGTAATCAAAGTAATCAGGGTAATCGAAATAATCAGAGTAATCAAAGTAATCAGAGTAATCAAAGTAATCAAAGTAATCAGAGTAATCAAAGTAATCAGAGTAATCAAGTAATCAGAGTAATCAAAGTAATCAACGATTGGTACGAAGTAATCAGAGTAATCAAAGTAACGATTTGTTTCTCTGAATAGTAATCGTTACTTTCGGTATTCGCAAGTAACGAGTACTTTGTAACGAATAGTTACTTTTTCAACATCACTACTAGATATTTGACTTCATCCCCTTGTGGGATTCCTTTATCGTTTAAGTATACAGCCGGACATGTTTCCCTACGCGTGGTAAATGTTAGGTGTAGCGATTTGTTTTCATTAATTTTGACTCTCCATTTTGTCATCCATTGTTGAATTTTATTTAGATTATTTTGTAAGATTTCTGAGGCTATTTTGGGATTTTTGTTCGATGATAGTATTGCCGTATCATCCGCAAATGTGGCTGTAGTGATATGTGTATCTGTCGGTAAGTCAGCAGTGAATATAAGGTATAATATAGGTCCTAGTACACTTCCTTGGGGCACCCCAGCGAGAATTTGTTGTATGTTTGTGTATTCATTCTCATACTTTACCTGGAAGTTTCTGTTGGTGATATATGACTTTAAGAGTATATAGTAATTTGTAGGTAAATTCTGTTTTAGTTTACATAATAGGCCTTTATGCCAGACTTTATCAAATGCCTGACTTACGTCCAGAAATACCGCCGAGCAGTACCTATTATTTTCAAAGTCCTCGTTGATTCTCTCTACAATTCTATGTACCTGTTGTATTGTTGAATGTTGTTTTATAAACCCAAATTGGTGTGGTGGTATTAGTTTTTTGTTTTCTAGTATAGGCATTAGCTTAGTAAGTGTCAGCTTTTCAAAAACTTTGGATACCACGGGAAGAAGACTAATAGGACGGTAGGACTGTACATTTTCTGGTTCTTTTCCTGGCTTTGGTATCATTGTTATTTGTGCTAGTTTCCACTGTGATGGGAAATGACCTAGTCTCATTATAGAGTTAAATAACTGTGTCAGAAATTGGAAGCCTTTCTCTGGGAGTTATTGAAGAGTTTTTCCTGTAATCAGGTCGTATCCTGGAGCCTTTTTTGGATCGATGTTGTGTTGTATAATATTTTTTACCTCATTTTTTGTGAATCTTTTTTCAGGAAGTTCTAGTTGATAAGGTTTTGTGAGTATCGAAATAATTTCTTCTTCAGTTTGTAGTGAGTAACTTCCCTCATTTGATGTAAAGACTTTTTTAATGTGTGTCGCAAATGTTTCGGCCTTTTCTAGAGGACTTCTCGCCCATTGTCCTGTTTGTGTTCTTAGTGGTGGGACTGTATAGTTATTAAAAATAACCCCACAAATCGAGAGAGGGGCAAATTGTAAGCAAAATTTGTTATATAATGTGATTAAAATAAATCAATACTTTTTGAGTTATTAAAGATCAAATATTTTAATTTTTGGAAAGAAAATGCATGCCTTATAGCGATTTTTCATAAATGACTCAAAAACTGTAAGTTTTTACAAAAAAGTTTTCATCACTAAAATTGAAGCTAATAAAAAATATAATAAATTGCTTACTTGAAAAACCTTTAATGTTAATTTAAAGTAAGTTATTGGTAATTAAATATATATTTTTTTCCGCGACTGTTCAAATCTAAGGGTTCAAGCTTAAATAACGGGAAAAAGATGCATTTTATAACACTTAGGTACTAAATACTTGTCAAAGTACTTAGAAATACCCATCAAAAATAAGATCCAGAAAAAGTTGATGGTATCAAAATCCGCTCACCAATTTTCGTGAAAATGAATGGAGATTTACCGAAATCGAAGGTCATAGTTGATTTTTACCTTCAGTGACTGCACTATAGAAAGAAAATGGCAATTCAATAATTGAGATGGGTATATTTTGCGAGCTCATAAATTATTAAACAATATATAGTCGACAAATAATTAATTTAAATTATTTTAAGTACAACCCTCTCTTAAGCCGGGAATATGGGATGGTTTTCTTGCGAAGGGGTTGTAGTTCAATAATCGAAAGGCGCGTGATTTTAGAGTTTATTCTTAGAATATAAGCTACACGAATTAAACTACTATTAACTTTTTTGTAAAAACTTACAGTTTTTCAGTGATTTACAAAAAAACCTCCTCAAAACATGCATTTTTTTCACAAATAATTAAAATCTTTGACCTTTAATAACTTAAAAGTTATTGACTTATTTTATTAACTTTATATAATAAATTTTGCTTTTAATTTGTTCTTTTATTGATTTGTGCAGTTATTTTTTATAAAGTAATTTTCACCCCCGAGAAGGGGCGGTATCCACCCTCAGGGTAAAGGCGCAAGGTGGTACCATGTCACCTTTGTTTCTTGACGTATCCTCTAACCACTGACCAATTTTCGTGAAAATCGATGAAGGTTCACCGAAATTGAAGGTAATCGTTGATTTTTACCTTCAGTGACTGCACTATACAAAATAAATTGCAATTTACTGATCTAAATGCGCGTAATTTGGAAGCTTATAAATTATTAAATGATATGTAGTCGCCAAATAATTAGTTTAACGCATTTTAAGTACAACTTTCTCTTAAGCCGGGAAGATAGGGTGGTTTTCTTGCGAAGGGGTTGTAGCTCAATAATCGAAATGCCCTTGATTTAATAGTTTATTCTTAGAGTATATAAGCTATAGGAATTATATCCGCAATACGATATATTTTAAGTTTTCTCAGCATCTTTCTCTTAAGTTAAATCAATTAAAGGGTTGTTTGGGGGTGAAGGGGATGAGCTCAAAAATCGAAACTATATAATTTCAAGAGCTCATAAATAGCTCGTAATTCTGCCGCAAAAACCGATTCAATATTCCTATTTTTAAGTAGTGGGGGGGGCTGACACTAGAGTATTAAATTCCTGCTCAGTGGAACGAGCTCAAAATTTTTAGTTTGCGGAATATGAGAGCTCATAAATAGCTCATAAATCAGGGCTATTTGTTTTTTAATTTTTGCAAGTGGGGGGGCCAGCTCAACACGGGTTATTTTTAGACTAAAATTCGTATTGAAATGAGCGGTTAAGATGATTTAGAAGATGTCGGTTCAAATAAAGGCGTTGTGACGATAATGATAGTGAAGATCATTGTTGTTTTCTTGTTTGTATTACATTTTTGATTTTAAATAATTTTCCGATATTTATATTAGATGGGTAAATGGGTGTTCCGAATGTTTAGGCATTACATGCTCATTAATTTGTTATTTGTATCTTTAACCCTTTGAGGGCAGAGTTAAAAATGTTTTACTCTTTAAGCTTCGGATGACCAAGGGGGTAAATTTGGACCCCAGCGTATGTTTTTCTTTAATAAATTCAAAACTATTTTCAATTTTTAACTCTTTTAACTTTAACAAATTATTTTTTTATTTGACTTTAATATCATTCTAGATATCCTCATATTTTGAAATAAAAAAAAATTCCCTATATTTTACGAATAAAAAATATATTCTGAAGTTGATGTTGAGTAAAATACCGTCTATTATGTGGAATTCCAAGTAGTTTTACACTGCGCGTTATCAAAATCTATTTTTAGACTGTGGTGCCTGTTATGTACGAATTATGACATTCCTGTCTGCTACAGTTAGTCATTATTATTATTTCCTGGCGTATATTATTATAGTTTCTTAGTATTTTGTGTACATATAAGATATGGCCCGTAAATATCTTACTGAGCCTGAGTTACAGGAAATTGTTACGGCTAGCGATTTTTATGATGATATAGAAGATGAAATATTATCAGAAAACGAGGATGTATTGTTAGATTATGATTTAAATGCTGAACACATTCATTCCAGGTCATTTTTGATCTAGGGTCATTTTTTACCCCCGTTGGTCATCCGTGTAACATAAAAAGGTTGGCCATCGGAAGGTTAATATGTTTATTTTTACAAATTAGGTTAAAATACGTGTATAAAGGAAACTATTGGGTGAAAATGTTAACAGGATATCCTAATTATCCTCCAAAATTTGGCTAGCGCTGGTACTGATACGAAAAAATGACCAATCGAAGGCTTTGATACATGAACATTTGAAAAAGAGATCAAATATGTACTAGATACTACTTGTATCAATAGGAATTATTTTCAAGTTGCGAAGGTTGACGATCATTTATTTAAACGCTTCCCTATCTTTTGCAGCGTAAAAGATCACTGTTTAACACTAAGATTAGTCCAATCTCTGATGTTCCTCAGCCAAAATTTCTTCTTTCTTCCCAAACCTTCTCTCTCCTCTACTCTTCCTTGCATGATAAAGTGTAGCAGAGAGTATTTATCGTTTCGAAGTATGTGGTTCAGATGCGATGTTTTCGTTATTTTAGTTGCGTTTATAATGTGACATAATCATGTCACCCGACTGTTTTCAGCTCCCGGCCTAACAGACGCCGAAGATGTTTACCAAGTAACCTTTTTTATACAATGATTTATGAGGGACCCTAATTTAAAGACAAATCTCGATCGAGATGTTTACATACCTTTTTCTAATAATTGTTCTTTTGTTATTGTACTAGTAAATTCGATTTTACGTGTTTTAAGTATTATGTAAATACTCGTTTCTTTTGGATAACTCTTTTGTATTCGAGATGATTAAGCATTGTATAAATAAGAGGGATTTTGAAATTACCAGTTAGTTGTGAATTTGAAAACGTCGCGTCGGTGTATTTTGGTATGTAACGGGCGCGGTATATTTTTGAATTTTTAATTAGATAAATTAGATTTAGTGTAATAAATAAATTAGATATCGTAGTTTGTAAAATAAAGGATATAAATTCAGTGTTTTTCATTTGTTTAGAAGTAAGTTATTAAAAATAAGTAAAGTCAACTAAAACTAAACATAAGCGCCTAAAATATCATAGAATAGTCAGTTTTTTAACAATAAGCTTTCTGTTGTGTCCAATTCGTCTTAACACTTCTGCGTTTGATAATTTTTAGTCCATTTTCTAAATACGCCCATATGACTACATTTCGAATACCTCCAATTTTTATACGGATTGGGCTTTTAGAGACCCCATATAGTAGTTGGGGCCAAACATAATATTCGACGAACCTTAATCTGATAGCCATACTCAATTTCTTATTTGTAATATATTGACTTGTACATTTTATGAATCCTTTTCGAGCTATTTTTTTTCTGACCTTTATCTTCCCATCTTGACATACCTAACTGTAAGTTTATAATTACTCCGAGGTAGGTATTTATACTTGTCGACCCTCTCTAGCTGTTTACCCTGTCAGATGTATGTTGTCAACGGGGGTTTTCGAGATCACCTTGTATGTGGTTTTAGCTATATTCATTGTTCAACAGTCCCATCTTTTTGCTTTCTCTGTTGAAAGATTTCTAGAATAATTTGTAAATTGTATATATTCTCTGCCATGATTGCGGTACTGTTTGCAAATTTTATGTCATTTATGATGCTCCCTCCAATGCTTAGACCTTAAGTTCTTTCCTATAGTGCCTCTTGAAATATTAGTTGGGTGTACACATTAAATAATTGTGGCGACAGAACGCATCCCTGTCTGACTTCTCTTTGAATTTCTACTTCGTTTGTCTCAGTATATTCCACCCGTACGAACGCTGTTTGATTTTAGTATAGATTTTTGATTAAATTCATGTCCTTGGGATATTAATTAACCAAATAACTTCTTCTTCTTCATGTACCATGTCCTTTCAGAACGTTGATTACCATCATAGCTATCTTAGTTTTATTCACTGCTACCATAAATAGCATGCTTGTATCAACACCATACCAATCTCTTAAGTTCTTCGACCATGAGGTTCGTCTTCGTCCTGGACTGTGTTTGTCTGCTATTTTTCCTTGCATAATATTTTGCAGCAACCTATATTTGGGACCTCTTATTACATGTCCGAAATACTCCAGCTTTCTCTGCTTGCTGAGACGTTCTAGTATTGTGGAGTTTCGAATCTTCTCCACCCAGGAAACTTTTAAAATTCTTCTATAGCACCACATTTCGAAAGCCTCAAGGCGATTTAGATCGATTTTATTCACAGTCCAGGCCCCGACACCATAAAGTAAGACAGAGAACACGTATACGTAGTAGCGAAGTATGCGGATCCTCAGTTCCAATTTTAGGTCTCTGTTACATAATACCTTGGACATCCTTCTAAAAGCGGCTCTGGCCTGCTCTATCCTAGATGTAATTTCGCCGTGACTTTCTGCGTTACAATTTAATTGCTATCCAAGGTAAACGATTTTATAAAGTTGCTCAAGTTTGGTATTATTTACATATATAGACGGTTTTATATGCTGTTGTTTCTCATTACGAGTACTTTGGTTGACCGTATGTTCAGATTCAGACCTGCCTCCCTACAAATCTCAACGACACTATCAAGTAGTGTTTGCAGATCTTCTTGACTAGAAGCTAGGAGAACTGTATCATCCACATATCGCAAATTATTGATGACTTCACCGTTCACTCTAAAGCAACTAGAAATAATAGAAGAAAACTTTGTCCAAAAAGAAGTTAAAAATTTTTATCAAGGAGTAAAAAAACACGAGGGACTCAAAATAAATGCACAATGTTTTGCAGAAATAAAGATGGTATGTTGCTGGGAGACAAGACAGAAAAATTGAATAGATGGGCAGAATACTTCGGAGAATTATTAAACGATAAAGCCCAAACAGAAACAGAAATGCAACAGCAAGAAATCGAACAACAACAAATACAAGAAGCGGAACCACAACAAACACAAGCACCGACAGAAAGGGAGATAACAGTAATAGAAGGCCTAAAAAATAATAAAAGTGCCGGAGAAAGCGGAGTGCCAGCAGAGATATTAAAGGTAGGAGGAAATATACTGCAGCAAAAAATAGCTGGACTTATAAAGAAAATATAGGATAACGAAAAAATGCCGGAGTAATGGAACACAGCACTCATCTGCTCAATTCACAAGAAAGGTGATAAGACCATTTGTGAAAATTTTAGAGGAATCGCACTGTTAGAAGTGGTGTATAAGGTATTAGCAAAAATTATAAGAACTAGATTGAAAGCTTAAGAATCAGAGATAATAGGAGAATACCAGGCTGGTTTCAGACAGGGAAGATGAACAACCGATAAATTTTTTTTGCAGATATTACAAAACAATAGTTATGAACAAAATCTAGACTTGCATATGCTCTTTATCTATTTTAAACAGGCTTGCGACTCCATCTCACGAAACGCGCTATACGAAGCAATGAGAGCACTAGGAATATCAGAGAAACTGATACGTATAGTTAAAATGACATTAACCAACACAGTCAATAACGTCAGGATAGAAGGCAGTTTTTCAAATCAGTTTAACGTCAACAGAGGATTAAAACAAGAGGACCCCCTGTCAACAGACTTATTCAATCTATTAGTACTAGAAAATATAATTAGATGAGCCAATATCCAGACAAGCGGCACGATTCTTAACAGAAGACAACAGTGTATAGGTTTTGCAGAGGACGTGGTGTTTCTGACACGTTCAAGAATAGAACTTCAAAAAATGTTCACGCAATTTGAAGAAGAAGCAAAAAAAATATGGCCTGACTATAAACCAAGGAAAAACCAAGTATATGGAAATGAGAGGAGAAAATGTTGAAGAAAATAAGTGGATTACTCTAGGGACAAATGACAAAGATTATAAATTTAAGAAGGTAACTGAATTTGAGTACCTTAGAGTAACAGTTACAAATAGAGGAGACGAATGGAGAGAGAGATAGATTAAACGGTTGTTAAAAGGTAGCAAAGCAGTAAGTTCATTAAACGAACTGTTGAAGGCAAAAAACGTGTCCAGGGTAGCCAAGATTCGAACTTATGAGACAATGGTGAGACCAAAGGTGTTGTATGCATGTGAAACTTGGACAATGAACCAGAAAGTAGAAAAAAGCTAGAGATTTGGGGGAGAAAAATATTGAGAAAATTTTTTTGATGGTATAAAGGAGGCTAACGGGGAATGGCGCAGAATAACAAACCAGGAGCTAATGGAGATATATAAGAAACCTAAAATAACTCAGAAAATCAAGTCACAGAGAGTTGGGTCATGTTTTACGAATGCCACAAGAAAGAAACATCCTAAGAGTTTTATCAGCAGGAGAACAAGGGAAGAAAAGAAGAGGGAGACCCAGAAGGAAGTGGTTTGATGCCTTCCGGACTGACTTAGAAGAAATGGGTACAAGAGACTGGAGAGGACAAGTACAGGACCGCAAAAAGTGGAAGAAATTAGTCAAGACTATCGAAGTCAAGGGCCTCTAAGGCCTGTAGTGCTGTTATATAATATATTCACCGTTCACAATGATTCCTTCTTGTTTTTCAGAAAGTGCATTTTTGAAAATCCTTTCGGAGTAAACGTTGAAAAGCAGGGGTGACAAGAGGAATCCCTGCTGTACTCCTCTTTTATAAGAATATTAAGAGCCTGTGATGCCACACCATCTACTAAAACTGATGTTGTTTGATTCCAATATAAATTTGCAATTATTCGAACATCTCTTCCATCCAAGCCAATGTCTTATAGAACTTCGATCAACATAGAGTGCTTAACACGATTAAATGCATTTTGGAAGTCAGTAAAACAACAGTATATGTCTACAGATATATCTCGACGTCTTTGAGCAAGTACGTTCATCCCAAACAATGACATAAATAACTAGAACACAATAAATAATATGAGCCACAAAATTGTCTTTTTAATTCTTAAAATTAATTGCACACTGTGAAGCGACATACCGATAATTTGTTCTATTGTTCAAAGGTAATAAGTTTCCAAGCTGTCCCATAAAGAGCTATTAGACACATATACGAAGGCCATGCTGAGGTTACGCAGCGTGACCGCTGTGAATTTACCCTTTTGAAGTCCCTCAATGATGTCACTTACTTCCCCAGCTGCTGTATTGTATTTTTGTAGAGGGCGGTGCGTGTCCTTGCTTCATTAGGTACAAAGTATGTATATGAAATGAAAAACCTCTGGAGACCGCCACTAGAACATGACATCTTTTTATTTTTGTGCTATAGCTGAATTAATTTTGATATTAACGGTGGAATTTTAAGTTGCATGCAACCAAAATGTATTGAGAAAATCGTCTCAATAAACAATATTTTCATATATCAAAAGCAACAGACAATATTACTAGTTTATGTATTTGAGAAATTGTATTAAAAAATTTTTGATAAATTGAAAATTATTGGTTTTTGAATTTTTAAAAATTAATCGTTAAACTCTGGAAAAGTAGTTTTGTTGTTAATTATACTTTTCTTCGTGTAGTAATTCGAATGGTCTATGACAATAATTTATAAGTGAGTAACGTGCATATATCCTTTCTCAGATTTTCCCTTTTTAGGGGTCGCTGTTTAGTTCTCTTATTCGCGTTTCTTTTCTGTCAACCTAAACTTCATCTTCTTCAACTAAACCTTTCTCTCTCACGGTCCTCTGCCACACAGGCTACTCTACTCCTATCTACTCTTCTATCTACTACAACTACTATCTACTCTACATCTCTGCATCTAGTCCTTGGTTTTCCTCTACCTCTCCCTCCATCGACTTCTAACAGCTCTATCCTTCATCCCACGTATTTCTACGTCTAACGTGACCAAATCATTGCAGTCTTTGTTCTTGAATCTTTTTTGAGACTCTAGTCACCCTGGCTCTTTCCCTAATCAAGTCGTCGTTTCTGATCCCATCCCTTCTAGTATTACCCAGCTTCTACCGTAACATTTTCATTACAGCTACCTCCATCTTATTTTCTTGAACCTTCTTTACAGACCACACTCCACCGCCGTACCCCAACGCAGGTCTCACCAAACTCTTGTATATCTTTCCTTTCGTCCTTTCCTCAATTTTTCGATCACATTGTAAGTACCTCGCTCATTCGCTTCGAGTAAAACCAGCCAGGCTGTATCCTTTGGACAATTTCTCGATCTAGTGTCCCATTTTTCGTAATATAATAATAGGTTTGTTCCAATTCAATACAAAACCATGCAGCAACGTTCAACGCCTGCGCACTACATTTTATGCGTTCCAACTAGATTTGTACGATGTGCAGAATGATCCAAAATACGTTTCAACTAGAAAATTGGTGATTCCGGAACCGCTCATATATGGTCAAATCGATTCACGAATTTTTGAAGAGCTGGTAGTTGTGACATGCGCAAAACAAACAATTTCCATTTGTTGGTTACTGCATAACAGATCGGAGCAGTTTATGTTTAGATGAATATATTCTAAAATATCTGAGTTGCTGTAAATATCCAAGTTTAAACTAACTTTAAATTACGACAATGGTTTTTATTTATTTTACAAAATTAGTGATTTCAAAGGCTATAGTGATTTCACCAATAATGATACTAGTGATGATGATTTCATGTTAAACCAAGAAAGGATGAAAAATAAAAATTACTTGGGTAGCCTGAAAAGTATTAAATATTTATAAAATTGTAGAAGTTCCAAGCAATATACCCAGAGTATTCCTTAATATAGCAATACTTTTGTAAAAGTAAAAATGAACAAATAGTTTTATACGAGGCTTGGAGGCCCAGTAATTATGAGATAAAGGTTATAACATAAAAAGAACAGTTTTACAAGCGTCCCAACTCGTATCCAATTCCAAAACTATTCAAAACTCGATGTGCGCAATTCATCGTTCATGTACCAATACACGCATCATTCAAGAACACTTCAAAACATCAAGTTGGAACAATTCTAATGCCAATGTATTTAAATTCTCCCACTCGTCCTAGTTTTTCTCCAAGCAATTCTACGTCCTAAACTATAAACCAGGGTGCTCAACCTTCGAGCAACTGCGTACCCCCTGATATTATATTTTGAAGATTTTGGCGTACCACCAAACACAGGTTTGGGGGGGGGGGCATGAAATGGAAGGAAGCCCTCCAATTTTTTTAGAAACATATTTGGTATTTGCTATCAAAAATATGTCCATTGGCTTGTTTTATTTTATCCAGAAGTCAATTAAGGATTTCTTTTTAAAAGTGTCTTCTGTGAAATCGACGAATATTTTCTGTAAATCCTGTAATTCTAACTTATTTGGTGGGCTTCCTGCAAAACAGTTTCTGATCCAGTCAATTTTGAAATTATCTTCAGAGAAATATTTATTAAAACTTTCTTGAAGAGATTCCAAGTGATAAATGATATCAGCAACCACATCTCTTATTCGAGATATTTCGTTTTCGTTAGAAAATGATGACAGAGTCAGAAACGCAGAGACATCCTTCCCCTGTATTTGAGAACATAAAGGAACTAACTTTTTCTTGAAGGAGTGTATTTCCTCATTGGCTGTGAAGGGTGTTTGCTCTCTGAAGACCCATGTTCAGCGTATTGAGTCTGTCATTATTTTTTTCAGCTAAAAGCATTAAAACTTCCGACCTCAGTTTGAAGAAACGGGTGAAAAGTGGGACTTCCGCAGTCAGGGACCCATTGTAATCGCTTGGTTCACCCACGCGACGCGTACCACCTGAAACTTTTCCGCGTACCACCAGTGGTACGCGTACCACCTGTTGGTAACCCCTGCTCTAAACCATTATTGATTCTGCCAACCACATATACTCCGTTTTCGACGTTTTAAGGACGAGATACCATTAGCAAATAGAGCATTGACCAAGGAGCCACGTTCATCTTCTGTCAGCATATCCATAGGTAAAGACTTGCAAACCAACCGTTACTGGAAAATTTTAATCAATCCGACACAAGTCCCTATGTGTATGTGTGGAGAGAAAGAGATGGCATTAGACAAAGAATCTTTTTGCCACAGAATTTTGTTATAAAGATGTTTAAATTTTTATCTTAGAATCGTTTATAAACTTGATTAAGATATTGTATATAGATTTGTCAGAATAAAATAAAAGATTGCTAATGTTAACTGGAAGGTTAATATTGAGGTCAATTAAACCCAAATATAGGTTTCGAGTCTGATCCCTATGATTAAGACAATTAAAGAATACATGGTTCAGATCTCCGATGGACTCATTGTTACACGAACAGAAGGGAGTTTTATAGATTCCAATTTTATGAGGATGCTCTGAAAAAAGGCCATGGTTAAGTTTTAGCTGGGTTATTAATGAGGAATGTACTTACTTTGTACAAGTCCTTACTTTGGTAAAAGAAACGAAGATATTAACCAAGAAATCAAGTTGGCGCCCAAATACTTAATAACAAATGAACTACTACCAATTGGCTCCAGCTACTCTAATCCACTGACCAATAAACATATCCCACTCGATTTTCTGCAATTCATTGAAAAAGAAGATCCCACGGAATCACCGATGATAATCTCAAAACGGTTCTCACCAAAAAAAAAATCTGAAAAATGTTAACCTATTTAAAAGACATCAAAGTAAACCATTCTATTCAATGTAATATTTTTTGTGTTTGTTATATATGCATTCTTTGAAAAATTTTGCGCGGAATTCTTTTAAAAAATTTTGAATTCTTTTCCACATATTTACAACCTTTTCTAGTATTTACAAACAACGAATATAAATAACTCGCTTGAACTTTGGGTAGTCCCAGGGGAATAAGAGACAGACTCTCTGAAAGACGAATTACACTGTCGTCGTCGCTTAATTCGGGCAAATGTCGCCGAATCCATTCTCCCCTGATTTCACAATTTTTCAACTTCACCCGTTGTTAAAATTATCCCTTATCTGCTGTCAATTGTGTAAATAATGCTAGCCTAAATAATTGGATCTGTGAAAAATTGGTTTTCGCTGTAATTGACTGGCGTTGGGTGTAATTTATACACCCTTTTCATACTGTACTCGTTGATGCACTTTCTATTATTATATTAGTTAGTGGAAAATCCAAACGTCATTAAAGTTTAAAAAAAACCGACAATGTGTTGCATAGTAGCTGATATGATCAGTACAAAGTTGAGAAATAAAATAAATCATTCCCTGTACGAGTTGATACGAAACAAAAGTGTCATTTGTAGGTGCTTAGGAAACTAACTATAAAATATTTTCCCATTAATCATTTTTTATATAAATAAAAATTCAGCCTCCATGCAATTTTATGGCTATCATTATTTGTAGATCAAGAGTATTTCCTTTTTTCGCTAAATATTCTTATATTTCCCAATATCTAGCAAAGTGTTGCGATTTTAATGTTCTTAGAAATATGCTGTTACATTAAAAGACCGACATGTAACAACAAAACACCAGGTCTTCGTCTTTACGTGCAACTACAGATTAAGTCAATTGCAATCACTTAATAAAGTCTGACATACTAAGCAATATACCAGTCTTCTATATTGGTGGTATTTAGAGTTGCCCAAATGCAAGACCAAGACGAGACTTAAACAGTCCTTGTCTTGGTCTTGCGCCAATACAACTGGTCTTGGTCTTGGTATTGAGCTCCCAGTCTTGGTCTTGGTCTTGGTCTTGCAGCAAGAGTCTTGCAAGTCTCGCAGTTGCCCAATAGCTTATTGCATATCTTAGAACAACGTTACAGAGAAGGTACATTTTAAGCTTGAATATCATAGCCATATAGTCCAGGGCGCATCTGTTTTGAGATGGACGTTGAGAGGTGACTCATATTTTTTGCAGGAACATCTTGGAATGAATCCATCCATCAATTATCTTGGAATGAACTCGTATAATAATAATTGGTTTATCCTCCCACTCAAAAATGTCCGGAACATTGTTTAAATAATCAAAATGTCAAAAATGAAGCAAACATTCGATAATTTTCTTCGTTTTTTGATTATAACTTTCAAAGTATTCACTTTCAAGAAAAGTTGTACTGATATAAAAATAAAAGTTGTGTAGTTAAATTTCCTACAGTATAGGATTGGTTATAAATTTTAAAAATATTCACCCTTGTTGCAAAATAGCAATAATTGCGAAAAAACCATAAAAAAAACAAGTATTGGCATTTTACGTTTTTCAACCATTTATGCTAGACTTAGGACCTTCATATTTTACCCAGAAAAACTATATAATATAGTTAAATAATACTGTAAATTTCATTAATATCGGTGCAATAAATTTTGCAAAATAATTTTTTTTTTTTTTATTTACATTAACGTGCTCGGCAACTATGGCCACTCGCACGGGACGATTACAAACAAAATTACAAGAGGTATAATTAAAGAGCATTAACAAGTTATGTCATAAAAAAAAATTAAAGTTTATGATACAAAGATATTTTTTTTTAAAACTGAAGAACTCTGTCTAACTGGTTGGTATCACTAAGAATGTCACATAGCTGCGGTTTTAGTTTGAGCTGTTGTCTTACTACACTGAACTGATGACATTCGGTAATAATGTGGTTCACGGAAGTTGGCACTGGCATGTTAAACAGATAGGCCGGATATCTGATGACATCAGGAAGCCGTGAGTAAGTTTGGTGTGGCCTATACGGATTCTTCTTATATTTCTAAGGTCTTGTCTAGAGAGTTCTGTGGAGCCAGTGTAAAGTGGCTTATATACTGAGGGCTGGATTGCACGTAAAGATGTATTTAAGGAACTCCAGTGGGTTTGCCATAATCTCCATGTGAATCTGTACGCTTCTGTTTTCAAATCTTTACAAATTTGGATGTGAGTTGTTGACGTGGTATCTGTTGAAGCCGTTTTAGCATGCTGATCTGCAAGTTCATTGCCAGGTATACCAATGTGAGACGGAATCCATATAAATGTAATCTTAGTGTTTAAGGTAGAAAGGTGGTAGTAACAATGATGGATATTTTGGACAAGAGGATGATCGGTAAATAATTCCTAAATGCATAAAATTGAAGCTAGAGAGTCTGTACAAATGGCAACATTTATATTCGGGAGGTTAATATTCTTAACAGCCTGTAAGATACTATATAATTCTCCAGTATGTACGCTGCACAGAAGAGGAATAAAAGAAGCACAAATGAGATTGTTTTGAGAGGTGACTGAACAGCCAACCCCTAAATCACTTTTGGAAGCATCGGTGTATATTACTTGATCAAAGTGGTTATTGTGTATAATTTCAAAAAAAGCTTTTATCATGAGTTCTTTAGGTGTTTAATATTTATTGAATTTTGTTAAATTTGTGTTAGTTTGAGGGGTCTGCATAATCCAAGGAGGAATTCGATGAAAGGGGATGGGATTTGTCAGTCTAAAATTGATGTCGCTTGTTATTGTGGACAATATAGAAAATATAGGTTTTATTATTGGTGAAGGGGTGGTATAGGTTGTTGTGAATAAACGGTATACAGGATTAAGGGGATTAGAAGAGACAGATGCAGCATAGGAAAGAAGAAGATATTGCCGTCTAATCCAGAGAGGAGGCTCACCGGCTTCACAGTAGACACTTTCAGATGGACTGGAACGAAAGGCACCTAGACATAGTCGAAGGGCTGTGTTATGGATAGAGTTTAAGGAATCCAGATCTCTTTTTGAAGCAGACATATAAGCAATACTACCATAATCTAATTTAGAGCGAATTAGTGCTTTATATACTTTAAGGAGCGACTTTTCATCCGCACCCCAGTGATAGTGAGACAGTGTTTTAAGAATGTTTAATCTTTTGTGGCATGCACTTTTTAAATTGAGAATATGTTGCTTCCAAGAGAGGCGAGAGTCAAACGTTGCAAAAAAAATTTTGCAATCCAGCTTTCGCAAAAATAATTCATTTTTTCAAAATGTTGCAGGACTGAAAATAAAGCAGATAGCAAGTTGAATTTTTTTTACGTATAGAAGGATACCGTACCTTTTATTTGCAATTAAAATCCCATTAAAATTAAAATCCATTAACTACGACGGCGTCAGGAATTTTTTTAAATAAACATTAATTTTTGGTGCTATGCGCAGGACAGCAGTGTTCGATTCACACAAGTTGATTTCCACCAAAATTTCTTCCAATCTTTATCTAATACATTGTTTTCTTACACTATATTTTGTTGTATTTTAATATTTTAATTCCACAAAAATCAAACTAATTTGATTATTGTTTGTGAAATATTGTTTAAACAGTTGCATATGTTTAAAAATAATAAACTTTTATTCTCTAGCTTAAAATATATGAACAAAGAAAGTTTTTGCCAAAAAAAGTGTTATTTCAAAGGACAGAGCATGTGTTTTTATTTTGCAATAAACAAATTTATTTATTTATATCGAAATGTACTAAAAATTAAAATTTGTTCAATCATTATCAAAGGTCATTGGAATGCCCAATCAGAGCAAACTATCCGCTGTCCTGCGCTTAGCACCAAAAATAAATGTGTATTTAAAAAAATTCCTGACGCCGCGTAGCGGTTAATCGATTCTAATTTTGCAAATTGCAAATGAAAGGTACGGTATTTTTCTATATGTAAAAAAAATAAACTTGCTGTCTGCTTTATTGGTAAAATATGAAGGTCCTAATTGTAGCATGAATGGGTGAAAAACGTAAAATGCGAATACTTGTTTTTTATCATTTTTTCGTAATTATTGCTATTTTGCAACAAGGGTGACAATTTTTAAAATTTTTAACGATTTCTATATTGTAGGAAATTTAGTTGCGGAACTTTTATGTCAGTACAACTTTTCTCAGAAATGAATACTTTCAAAGCTATCATCAAAAAACGAAGAAAAGAATCGAATTTTTCCTTCATTTTTTGACATTTTGATTATTTAAACAATGTTCCGGACCTTTTTGAGTGGGAGGATAACTCAAATATTATTATATGGGCTATTTTCAAGCAATTTCTGCAAAAAAATATGAGTCACCTCTCAACGTCCAAATGTACTAATATGTTTTCAGATGCGCCCTGGTCTAATAGTAAAGACGAATCAAATTAATAAATATCTAAACTAACACCGGGTGGGGTTTGAACCCACGATCTAAGCGATCCGTGCCTATGTTCTAACTAACTAAAGTTTATTATAAACTTATGTATTTTTTATTCACTATCTGTGATTTGAAACGCGTTCAATTCGGTGACGGATGTGCGCAATATGTTAATGACAGTTCTCATTTTTAAACCAAATCCAATCATATCATGTGTGGAATTCCATCTCGTTGGGTTGGACAGTCAGCAATGTTTGGTGCATATTCTTCATCTTCCTCAGTTTCGTCTTCATAGTCTTCATGCTGCTGTTCTTGTCCATTATTGTCAGTTTTACTATGTAATGCTAAGGTATTTAATAAATCTTGTAAACCAAGGTTCAAAATGTGAGCAAAGCACCGGAAATGTTGATTATCTGAATCGAAGTGTTGCAGCTGTTTTCCCAGTTCATACATAGGTACATTTGGTATTTTCAGTTGCGTTGTCGACCGTGAAACGCTGTATTTTATTAATTATGTCATATTTCATTAAACGTTCGTGAAAAATTAACTTCGCGTTACTTTTTACTCGTTACTATACAATATCCTGAGTACCGAATAATAAAAATTAGGAATTATATACACTTCTCCAAGAAATTAACACCAACACCACATTAAAAATAGGTCAATTTTTTTTGTCTCGAATTTCCTAAACCGGTTGTCCCATTTAAGTGATTTTTTTGATATAATATAGCCTTATTCTTTAACAATTTCGCCGAAATAATATTGCTAGACAGGTAAATTGTCATTGTATACCGGATACCGGGTGTACCAATCAAACTGTGTTTTTTTTCTTAACGTTCGCATCATCCTGTGGAATATTATAGCATTTATAAAATACTGAAATTAAAATCCAACTACTTTTAGTCTGATGTTTTCTTAACATTCTGTTTTTTGATTCATTCGCTTATGTTGGATAAAAAAAAGTTATGTATTTTAACAACTAGCCATGCTTTTCATCAATACAGGGTGTTTTTAAATGGGTAACCACTTATGACAAACTTTAACTGGCAATTCTACACAAACGGGTCACATTACCCATATGCGCCCCAACGGTAAATAATGAATTCTTAATTGTATGTCAAAAATGCGCAATAACTACCTCTTAGAAGCCACCAAATTTCATTTGCATATCTCAACCGGTTTTAGAGCAATAAACAAATCGTCAGTTTGTAAGAAAAAATTCAACCCCTCTACGAAGCATTTGCTTTTCGAAGCGACTGTGGCCGGCCACAGTCGCTCGTCTGGGGTGTAACGTCCACTCTACATATAGTCCAGAGAAATAAGGTTTTTGTCGGGACACTTGAGCAGCCAGGTTTCGAATGAGTTTTTTTTGGGTACTATATACCTAATACATTATAAATACAAAAATGCCCGTCACAGTTCGGACGTATGGCAGTTTTTTCGTTTAAATCGCTACAGGTAAAAATAGGATAATTAAATATCTTACTTAGAGTATTCATATTTTACTAGATGAGCAAAAGTTCAAAATGGCAGTTTTTGAATTTTGGTATGATCATTCGTTGCTTCGCTAATTGCAAAATAAAACTAAAATTTCGAAAATAAAAAATTTGCTATAACGTTTGCGAAAATGAACTTAAGACTTTCGTATTGCATGAAAAGTTGAAACAACCAGTAAATATATCATGTACAAAAAATTTCAAGACGATTCGTCGATTAGTTTAAATTTCATTCAATTTGTTTATCGCAAAGAGCTTTTTTTGCAATGTTATTGTTTAGAAAATAATAAATATACAGCAATTATGTGGAAACCATATAAAAGAAGAACACTTGTATTTTCAAAGCATTTAAAAAAATTAATAAAATGTCATTTTTATCATCCCGAAAACATTTTACTAAAGTAGAGTCATTTTTGGCTTAAAACAATTTGAATAGCTTTGTTAATATTGACTATAGAGTAAATCTACCTTGAAAAGCTGGTATTTTTACAGGAATTTTCAAAAAAAACTTTTTGCCTAGGTTAATTGCGGTCAAAGTTATCCGTTTTTATTATTTAATTCACAGTTACTTCTATATACATAAAATTCTCATCTAACAGTATTAGTTATCATACTCCTCCGAAACGGCTTGACCGACTTTTATGAAATTTTACACGGATATTCTATAGGACTGAGAATATGTCTTAATCTATTTTTCATACCCATAAATTATAAGGGGGGTTGCCTCCCGACATTTTTTTATTTTTTTGGACAAAATTATCTACTTTAATTTTGTATGGTGTAGAATTTAAAAATATATCCAACCCTTAATTTTCACTCTTCTATCACCAACCCCTATTTTCTAATAGCCATCTATATATGTACATCTATAAAATTCTCCTGTCACAGTGTTAGTTGCAATACTTATCCGAGACAGCTTGACCGATTTTCATGAAATTACAGTGGAACCTCGATAACTCGGATTAATCGGGACCGCGGCCGATCCGGGTTATCGAAAATCCGGGTTAGCCGGAGAATATAGTAAAAATTAATAAATAACCTCCATTACAATTACAAAAACATGAAACACATATGCACAGTACACATCTAAATTACGTATAGTTGTATAGAGTGTAGAGTTTTGTTCATTTCTTGGTAAAAAACTCAGTCATACTGTAGAGATGTACCGACACCATAATATGGTAGGTCTGGATCCTGCGTACAAAAAAAAATTGATAAATAGCAAGCTGAAAATTTGTTATTAGCTTAAGGGTGTCTAGTCGGACAAACATTAATATATGGGAACACTGGAACAGGGGAAGTTTTAACTGTGGAACAGGTTAAAAATTTGGAACGGTCAGACCACGAAAACGGCACATGTATTTTTTCCGACAGAACAGACTTAAACTCTCCGAACAGAGATTAAACTCTCATGCAAAAATCAGACTGCTATTTATCACCAAATTGGCGTTTTAATGAGTGGAACATGTAGAATATGTCAAATGACAGGAATTATGACAGGTGATAAATAGCAGTCTGATTTTTGCATGAGAGTTTAATCTCTGTTCGGAGAGTTTATGTCTGTTCTGTCGGACAAAACAAATGTGCCATTTTCGTGTTCTGACCGTTCCAAATTTTTGACCTGTTCCACAATTAAAACTGCCCCTGTTCCAGTGTTCTCATATATCAAAGTTTATCCGACTAGACACCCTTAAGCTATTAATAAATTTTTAGCTTGCTATTAATCAACTTTTTTTTCATACGCGGGATCCAGACCTATGGTAGCATAATATCATATTATGATGCTGCAATAAATTTATTTTAAAGATTCGTCTTTATCAATCCTACCTAATGTTTCTAGTTTCTTTTCCATTGTCACTGCAACATTTTTACGTTTTGTTACCATTACGTAGACAAAGCAAACACAATCTGAAGCACGATTACATTACAGAACGGAAGTGATTAATAGGCTGTACTACACACAATACAAGAATTTTTAAATAGTCACGTCTTTTTTAAACAATGCTAAGACAGTTTGACATAAATAAAGAAAAAGGAATACAGACAGGTGTCTGTTCTTTCCGATAAGCTGAGACGGTCGCTCTGGCTGCCGCCGTGTGCATGAATCATTTTTACTATTGTACTTATGTGTTCAAATTACACAAATACATATTATCTCTGAAATATTATTTGGCCTACATACATTTTTATTTGATAAAATTGTTAAATTGTTTATTTGTTAAATTTTTGTCTGATGAAAATCGGTCCGGGTTAGCCGGACTTCCGGGTTATCGGGGGCCGACTTATCGGGGTTCCACTGTATATATGTATATTCGGTAGGCCTTAGAATCGGTCGTAACCTATTTTTCATATCCCTGAGTGATAAGGGGGGTTCCCCCTAACATTTTGTAATGTTAGGTAGGGATATGTGTACATAATGTACTCTACAAGACTACGAGTACATAAAAATTAAAAAAATTATTATCAAAATCCATTAACAAGCTCTGGAGATATTAATCGCAGCATATGTTTGAAGAATCAATTTCATTTTTTGAGTGCACGGATTTTAATAATTCCCCTCCACCGAACACGAATCGATTCCGTTAGGATGTCATTTTTAAAGCATTTCTTAACCACTTTGTTGAAGTTCAAAGTTTACTCAAACTCTTACACATAAACTAAATACCTTGAAATTCAAAGTGGTGCTAGTAAGGTTACTTTATTTTTATAAACAAAGTAGCTGTCAATTAAATAAAAAAAGTTTCTAACTTTGACTGTAGTCAACCTAGGCAAAAAGTTTTTCTTTGAAAATTCGTGTAAAAATACCAGCTTTTCAAATCCCCAGTAGTTTTAGTCTAAAGGCAATATTAACAAAGTTATTCAAATTGTTTATAAGCCAAAAATGACTCTACTTCAGTAAAATGTTTTCGGAATGATAAGAATGACTTTTTAATGATTATTGTTATATACTTTGAAAAGATAACTATTCTTCTTTCACGCGGTTTCTATACAGAATTTCTATATCGTTGTTATTTTATGAATAGCATCATTGCAAAAAAGCTCTTTGGGATAAACAAATTAAATAAAATTTAAACTAATTAACGAATCGTCTTAAAAATTTTTGTGAAGTATATGGACTGTTTGACTCAACTTTTCGTGTAATATGGAAGTATTGAGGTCATTTTTGCAAAAGTTATAGCAAATTTTTTATTTCCGAAATTTTAGTTTTATTTTGAAATTTCTGAAGCAACAAATGATCGGACAAAACTTCAAAAACTGCCATTTTAAACTTTTGGTCATCTTCTAACAGAAGGATACTATAAATAAGATATTTAATTACCCTATTTTTACCTGTGGCGATTTAAACGAAAAAACTGCCATTTTTGAAACTTATTTGTTAATGCTATTTTTGAAACTTCCAGTGCTTACCAGCACTGGAAGCGTACGGTTGTATGTTTTGTTTTGTTTCTTGTGTTTACACATTTTGTTATTTGTTTTGATTTGATGTGTTGTGAATACTAGCTGTAAGTGTTTTATTTTTTTATTAATATCATCACATCACCAAGTTTAAACGACCTAATTAAATATTTGTATAATATTTAACCTTGACACCATGATGTCCAAAAATTGTGAAATTTGCTTAGCTGAATTTTCTGGAAACGAAAAATATCAGGTACGTTGCCATGGAGATTGTAAACGGTATTTTTGCATCAAATGTTCTGGTCTCAATAAAACAACGGCAAAAACTCTACTGGGCCCAAAAAATTCTCATTTAAGATTTTTCTGTATTTTATGTGATTCGCCTAGTCTCAAATATCTAAATGAAAAAATTAACAATCTTTCAAAAAATCAAATACCACAAGAGAATTTTGACGCCTTAATTCAAGTTACAAAAAAACTCACTGAAAATTTGCCAATTTTCATCGAGACATATGATTTATTAACCAAAAATGACGGCAAATTAGACTATATTACGAAAAAAATTGACGAGATACATAAATTAAATAACCTGCTAAATCCTGAATATCTTTTAAAATCGATAAGGCAGATGGAACAAGATATCTTCAATATATCGTCAGTTTTTTTCAACTGTTCCAATGACACGGTTAAGGTGCAAGTCCAAGATTCAAATTCATCTGAGATAAAATTGGGACTAGGTAGGCTCTCTTCAAACGTAAGTGAAATATCTAATCAAATGAGTAATCTTTCAAATAAACTACCTGCTATACCAACGAAGAAATATGTATCGAAGAGAGACATTGTGTATGCCACTTCAAGTACTTAAACCGAAGACACTCAACATTTCGAAGCTAGTCCAGTCACAAAATCAAAAAGTGCAGAAGATAAATGCCACTTTGTCGTTATTAGCAACTTAACCCCAATTTACACTCCTATTCAAGTAGTTCACTACATTAAAGAGAAGCTAGGTATCAAGGAATATATAAGATGTTATGCCCTTCTTAAAGATGCCAACACAACAACAGGGTCCTCATTCAAAATAGGTATTAAGTCTAAAACGTCTATTGACTTATTATTTAATAAGGAAATTTGGCCACCTGGTGTAAACATTAAATGGTCTACAGAATCCTCATGCTCCGAACCAACAACTTCATCTGAGGCAAATATGAAACCGAAGCACATCAGAAGCCCAGATAGCTTGGAAAATCCAATTACCATTCCAAGTAAAAACAAAAATGAAGTTCAAAACACAAATATACTTACTGACAAGCAGGCCATCGAAATTTGCAAATCTAAAGATCCGTTCCGTTCCCAAATTAATTTCATTAAGAAAGATACTTTGGAACCATCCATAAATTTGGATCCTTTAACACCACCAAGAGTTAGATTAACCAATAACTCAAACAGTCGATATCTTCTAGCAAGATTAAGGGAACCGGATATATTAAAAGCAATTAAGCTACATCTTGCTTTCCTACACGACCAGCCTGTCTCAGTATTTTGTGATGGATATACCAACACCAGTGTGAAAATATTTTTGGCTTCCGAAGGACTACTTACCAAGACTGAGGAACTAAGAAAAATTCTTCTAGAATTTAATGATGCCTATGGAATTGGTCCAGCTGAGGTGGAAGCTGATCTTGTTGCTTATAGGCCCTTTCTAAGTTCAGAAAGAATCATACATCTACAAAAGTCAAGGGAATGTCACCGAAATTATTATTCTACTAGCTCTCCAAGACGAAATTTTTAAATAACACGACGTGTTCTGAGGAACTAGAAACTTCGAATAATTTTAGTGATGACAACTTTAGTATGGTTCTGATTAATATTCGTTCTATAAGAAATAAAACTGGCGAATTATTTTTGTTTCTGGAAGAATTAGGATTTCCCCCGATAGTTGCGGTTACAGAGCATTGGCTTGAAGTCAACGAGCCTTTTTTTGTAGAAAAATATACCACAATTACTAGGTATGATCGTCCAAGTTCAGCTCATGGAGGCACCCTAATTCTTTCTAGAAATAATGATTTTTCTCTGATTACAAGATATGACTTTCTGTTAAATGAAGCCTTCTTTGAGTTTTCCCTAGTTTATAATAAAAATCTGAATCTTTACATTATTTGCATCTATAGATCACCTGACTCCCCTGTGGAACTATTTTTTGAGAACCTGTTAAATTTGTTAGATGACTTGCCTCATAGAAGCAGAAAAATTCTATGCGGGGACTTCAACATTAATTATGATGCTGCTTGTGCTACCCAAATGTCCTTGGTCAACATATTTGAATCATATGGTCTCTCAATGCACGTTAATTCTCCTACAAGGATTACAAAAACTTCATCTACCATAATTGACTATATTGTCTCAGATTTCTCACCCCTTAATGTCTGCTCTACAATTATTAATGCGGGATTATCAGATCATGAAGCAGTATTTACGAAGTTTAACATCTTCAGCAAACCCTCCTCGAAAACCCGACGTTTAGGTAGGATTTTTTCCGCTCGGAATTTTCATAAATTTCAAAATTTATGCTTAACTTCTGAGTGGCATTTTCCTTCTGCGGACGTGGATTATAATTTCAACGATTTTATAGAAAAGCTTGTCTCTATCTTCAATAAGGCATTTCCTTTAATTTCAATTAAGCCAAAACATCACAAACCCTGGGCTACCAAAGGTATCCGCATATCAGCCAAAAATATGCGCTCACTATTGTATATCAAGAAATTTGCTACCAACGTCTCTGTCACTCAATATATCACCAAGTACAGGGTAACCTATCTAAAACTCATCAAATCAGCTAAAAAAGCCTACTATCAAAATCGTATGGAAAGCTCTAAAAGTGTTGCAAAAGAAACTTGGTCCATAATAAACGATCTTCGAAATAGAACTTACGCAGTTCAAACATTTGACCTTCCAGACCCGGAAAATCTAAACGAATATTTCGTTAATGTGAGTAAAAATATAACTTCTACTATTTTGCCACAAAAAGATCCCATTTCCTATCTCCCCAATTCAGGAGTGTTCTCGAATTCATTATTCTTAAGACCAATCGATATATCTGAACTGATCCAAACTATCAATAGTATCAAAAGCAAATCATCCTGTAGTACTGATGGACTATCCATAAAAATCTTCTCAAATCTCACAGAAAATGTGTTAGAAATCCTCGTCTTACTAATTAATGATTCCTTTAAAAGAGGCAAATTCCCAGAGTGTCTAAAGATAGCCATTATTATTCCCCTTCATAAGGGTGGTGAAAAATCTAATGCTTGCAACTATAGACCTATTGCCTTACTACCGGTACTTTCAAAAATTATTGAGAGACTCATAAAAACCTGTCTTATGTCCTTTCTCATTGATGACAACATCTTATCCCAAAATCGGTTCAGCTTTTTAACTAATAAATGTACCACTGATGCCTTGTTTTCTGTGCTTCATGAGGTTTACCAAGCACTAAACAATAATCTTTATACTGCCACTGTTTTCTGTGTCTATGCCAAAGCTTTTGATTGTGTAAATCACGAAATTTTGATTAAAAAAACTAAATTTCTATGGGATTCGAGGTATTTCTTTGAATTGGTTCCAATCTTACTTGAATAATAGGAAACAACTAGTTAGAGCAAATGATACTGACTCTAGTCTCAAAAACATCGTATGTGGAGTACCACAAGGTTCAGTATTGGGTCCTCTACTGTTCCTTATCTTTATAAATGACATCACTAACTTAAAAATCGACGAAAAAATTTTTCTTTTTGCTGATGATACCAGTATCACTTGGAGCAACTCAACTATTGCATCTCATCATGCAACTATAACTTCTGATTTGCTTACGATAAAAATCTGGTCTGACTCTAATTTACTCTCTTTTAACGTGGATAAGACAGTAGCATTATCCTATAAAAGTGCTCTTCAACCCCTGCTTGTTAATAACAGCCAGATCTCTACCGTTGATTCTGTAAAATTTCTTGGTATTTTTTTATACAGCAACCTCAAATGGTCCCTTCATATCGATTTGTTAAGTAAGAAACTCGCCTCAGCCTGCTATGCTATAAGATCTGTTTCGAAAGAACTCAATTTAGCATCTTCTAAACTAACATATTTTTCTTTGTTCGAGTCTCATCTTCGATATGGTCTTCCTTTTTGGGGTTCTAGTACAGCTGCCCAGTTAGATGTTATTTTTAAATTACAAAAAAGAGCAATAAGGTATCTGTTTGGCCTCAGAAGAACAACACATTGCAGAAGTTACTTCAAAGATCACGGCATTTTAACCCTTACATCTTTATATATTTTAGAAACTGTTTGCTTAATTCGTAAACACATGCATGTCTTTCCAGCCAGGCCACGTCATGACTACTCCACCAGAAATTCAAATTTTGATGTCTATTTACCGATCCCGTCCTCTGAGTTAGTAAAGAAATCTATATTATATTCCGCAAAAAAACTATACAACCATCTTCCTTTACAACTTAAATCTGCTACATCTTTCCCCAAGTTCCGTAAAATGACAAAAGCTTATCTATCTAAAAGACCATATTATTCAGTAGAAGAGTTTCTTAATGACTAACTAAGAAATTACAGTAATGTACAAGTAACCAAACTTATCTGTATTTGGGTGTCACATGCAGCAGCTTAAACTTATTAGTTCCTATGTCTATAAATAGTTTACTTTGTTGTATATTCACTTTGCAATTTCTATAAATTGTTGCAATATATCGATTTTGATTTTTTTTCTTTACTTTATTAACTTATATTTTGTATTTATGTATATTTTTTTTATATTGACGATTTATCAAATTTCAGAAAATTGTATTTGTTATTGTTTTTGTTAGATATTATTTATTTATTTTTTCTGACTTTAATTAAGCTTTGTCCATAAAATTTGTATTTTCAGTGACAATAAAGCATATTTCTAATTCTAATTCTAATTCTAATAACTAAAATTCTCGTCCGAACTGTGACGGGCATTTTTGTATTTATAATGTATTAGGTATATAGTACCCAAAAAACCCATTTGCAACCTGGCTGCTAAAGTGTCCCGAACATGGTATATTTTTACCTTATTTCTCTGGCGTAATAAGAACCCACGGTAAATCATCGAAAACGAAAACTACTTTTGTGGATCCACAGCGTAGCGCTGCAGCGTAGTCCGTCTGGTTTTGCCCTAAGGTACGATACATTTCTTAAAACTACTATTACCCTGAAGTTTACATATTACCCATCAAAGTCCATAATAAGTCCATTTCACACATACCAAAAAGCCATGATATGTTTCATGTACCAATTCATTCCTCTATTTTAATCTACATGTAAAAATACCAATTCTTATAAATTCGGTTATTCTTCTTTTCTCTGTCTTTTTATTTTTCTACATTATATAAGTTCTTTTATCTGATTTTGTTTTAGGTTTTATAACTGTTCGTTTTTTTAATTATTCATATTCAACCTTTCCGGCCCTTTGACCAGAAAATTTGGATTATGTATTTCTTGATGGAAACTTGAAAAAGTTTCTAGTTATTGAACCGTTCTGTCTTATTTTTATGTGTCTTTTAAAGAATTCTATCGTCTGTGAAAGATCTCAGAAAAAAGAAACTTATAGAAAATTAATAAGGGGTACAATCTTTCTTAAAAAAGTGATTTCATTAATTGTTACCACGTGTTTATTTAAAAACTGAGAGTCCCTAATAAAATAGACTTGGAATAATGTATAAAAAAATCGAAACGTAATTCAATGGTAATTCCGGCGTGCAATCTAACGCTTTCCTCCTGAAAACAATTAACCACCCAAAATCAAATCTGGTGGTTCATTAAGAATGCATGAGGTTAACACAAGCTTTTTCTATCTGCATGCAAGCATACACTTGATTAAAACGGACAGTCCGAACAATACTGGAGTAAAAGGGTCGGCCAGTGAGAACTTTGTTGTGAAGAGCTCAAAGGGTGCAAGGGTGCCCTAAAACAAAAGACAAAAATGACGCCGGTCATCCTGGATCGCCAACGTACGGTCGCTTTGTCAAATTGATTGTTATTTTCGTTATTTATGCGCTACTTAACTGCCCTTAGGACCGTTGTATTGTCTAACAGACGAGTGACATACGTCACGAGAATTATTCTCTTCCTCGCAGTGGAAAATTGACCATTTCAAAGGCACGGGATGAACTCTCAAATGCAGGCTACGGGAGGATTTTTTAATACCGCCGGCTTTACAGAAATTAATGGGTCAAATAACCATTTAATTTCATGTGAAAAATTATAATGGATCAAAGGGTTATACGGGTGGTCAGTTTGCCTTTAAGTGGGTGACATTCTACATAATCATAAATTAGCACTCGTGAGAAACATTTAATAAAATAATAGAGTATTATTTTAATACAGGCTTATCAACTTATAAAATTAATAAGAAATTTTTTATTGTTAAGGGTGAAAATGTTGTTTAAAAAATATACAGAAAGGGAAACGTTTTGATGACGATCAATAATGATTCCTGTAGGGATGATTTTACCAATTACGTACTCCGTCAGATTGAGTAACAATGTAACAAGTGTCAAAATTAATATATGTATTATGGCAAACATGGTTTATTTTTACGAATTTGTTAAATTATTAGTATTGTTTATACAGGGATAGTTTGTCAACCCAATAGGAAAATTTGTTTGATTCAAATTGAGACACTCACCAGATGTCCCCACAATTTCTGTCAGGGTCGCAACGTCAAAATGCATGGACACCAAGTTGGATACGATCCTATTCATAACACCCCAACTCGCATACATATTACATATTAAGAAAAATAAATATATATGGAAGAATATATTTAGAAATTGAATTAATGATGTCATGCTAGTGTATATACAGTGTGTCAGCGTAACTTGGAACCATATGGGAAACTTTTTTAATATCAATTTTACGAAAAAAAGTTATTCTTCATAAAGTGTTCTGCATAGTCTATAACCTAAGATGCAATCATCAGATATCAAATTTTATCAATAATATACGAGATATGTCCACAAATATGAATTTCGCTCAAGAGTAAAGTGCCTTTATATTTCACAATATCGAAAATTGTCATTGAGAAAAGTTGTTTGTAATTAAAAATTATGTTATTTACACTCTTCTAATTAAAAAAAAAATAAATTTGAAAAATTTTCTTTAAATTACGGATACCCAACATCATTGTTATTTAAGATGACTCCGTTATTATTAATTTTGCGAAAAAAAGATATTCTTTATAAAAATATCTGAATAGTCAAAAAACTAAGATGCAATCATAAGATATCAATTTTTTTCAATTTTATACGAGGTATGTCAAAAAATATGAATTTCGCTCAAGAGTAAAATACCTTTATAGTTCACAATATTTCAACTAGAAGGATGCAATTGCATATTGAAACATAGTTTTTAATTCTGAACAACTTTTTATAATAACAAATTTCAATATTGTAAAAAATAAAAGTAACTACTTTACTCTTCAGCGAAATTCATATTTTTTGACATACCTCGTATAAAATTGATAAAATTTAATATCTTATATATATATATAACTAAATAACTTTTTTTTCGTAAAATTAATAATAACGGAGCTATCATATTATTACTTTTTTTTATTGTTGTAATATTTACAATCTGTCCTTAACTAAGAACAATAGGTAAATTCTTTGACAAAAATTGAAAATTTGACCTGTATTAGATCCAGTGATCACCCTCTTTACATAAATTAAATTAAAACAAGTTAAAAGTTTAGTTATCACAGATTATTCGAATCTTCTTGCTAGGTCCACTACTTTGAATCTCTTCAGGCGTCGTACATCATTGTGGTCATCAGTGAGGTTGCTAGCTAGCTAAGTCGTTTGGATGAGATTCTAGTCTCTTGGAATATTTTTTGTAATATTCTGTTATTACTGTTTTTATGGATGGCACATTGAGGTCTTGCTCTATCACATAGTTTGGCACGTACCAAGGGGCATTCAGCATTGTTCTAAGGACTTTGTTCTGGAATCTCTGCAGTATTTCTAGGTTAGTTTGACTGGCTGTCCCCCAAAGTTGGATACCATAGGTCCACACTGGTTTTAATATAGATTTATATATCAGCAGTTGGTTTTCAAGAGATAGTTGAGATTTGCGACCGATGATCCAGTACATTTCTCGGAATTTTATTCCTAGTTGTTTTCTTTGTAAAAATGTGCTTTTGCCAAGTTAATGTCCTATCAAGATGGATTCCTAGGTACTTGACAGTATCGGTTTGTGGGAGTTGCGTTTCATTTAGTGTTACAGATGGACATGTTTGTCTTTTCATGGTGAAGGTTACATGGATGGATTTACTCTCATTTGACTTTATCTTCCATTTTTTAAGCCATCTTTGTACATTATTAAGGTCTTTCTGAAGGATTCCGGATGCTGTGTTTGGATCATGGTGAGAGGCTAGTACAGCAGTGTCATCAGAAAAAGTTGCACACGTTGATCTGTTATTTGTATGTAGGTCAGCAGTGTAGAGCAAGTACAATATCGGTCCCAAGACACTTCCTTGTGGTACTCCGGCTTTTATTGGTCTTAGGCTTGTGTATTCATTATCCTGCTTGACTAGGAAATGTCGGTTGGAAATATAGCTTTTTAGGATTTGATAAAAAGGATCGGGAAGGTTTTTCTTTAGTTTAAAGAGCATACCAGCATGCCATACCTTGTCGAAGGCCTGACCAATGTCCAGGAATGCAGCAGAACATTACCTTTTATTTTCTAAATCACTTCTGATGTGTTTTACCAGTCTATGTACCTGTTCTATCGTTCCGTGTTGTGTTCTGAACCCAAATTGGTGTTGGGGAATTAGTTTTCTTTCTTCTATCTTCTTCTTCAGGTGCCATCTCCGCTACGGAGGTTGGCAATCATCATAGCTATTTTAATTTTTGAGGCAGTAGCTCTAAATAGTTGTTTCGAGCTGCATCCAAACCACGCTCTCAGGTTCTTCAACCATGAAATTCGTCTTCTTCCGATGCTTCTTCTGCCATCTATCTTTCCCTGCATTATGAGTCGTAGGATGCCATACTTCTCGCCCCGCATCACATGTCCGAGATACTGTAGCTTCTTTTCTTTAATTGTAAGTTCAACTTCCTTTTCTTTACCTATTCTTCTCAGTACTTCATTGTTTGTAACTCTATCTACCCAGGAAACCCTCATAATTTTTCTATAGGTCCACATTTCAAAGGCGTTAAGTCGTCTCATTGTCTCTACATTTAACGTCCATGATTCCACTCCATAGTATAGAACACTGTAGACGTAACATTTTGTTAGGCGTACTTTAAGAGCTAATGTTAAATCTTTGCTACATAGGACCTTTTTCATTTTTATAAAATTAGAACGTGCTTTTTCGATTCTGACTTTTATTTCTGCAGTGTAGTCGTTATTTTCTGTTATAAGTGTTCCTAGGTAAGTGTACTTTTTTACTCTTTCGATCTGCTGGCCCTCTACTATCAAGATTTCGTTAGTATTATGGTTGTTTTTACTTTCTTCTATAACTGGGGATAATTGTTTAAGGAGAAGTTTTTCCAAGATTTTTGATAGAACAGGTAGCAGGCTTATTGGTCTGTATGAAGTCACCTGAGTTTTATTTTTCCCTGCCTTAGGTATAAGAATAATTTGAGCAACTTTCCATTGTTCTGGGTAGTATCCTAGCCTAAATATTGCATTAAATACTTGCGTTATCATTTTCAGACCTTTGCATGTCAATTGCTGCAGTACTTTTCCGTTGATCAGGTCATGCCCCGGAGCTTTTTTTGGACTGATTTCATGCTGGATAATATTTCTAACTTCTTTAGTGGTGATTTTTTGTATAGGTAAGTCCATCTGGTAGGGCGATTCCAGGAAGTCATTTATTTCTTCCTCTGTGTGACCATCTTCCATGGGATGTGGCTGGAATACATTTGTGAGGTGATTTGTAAATGCTTCGGCTTTTTTTTATCATTTCTACACCAGTTTCCCTCTTGGTTCCGTATTGGTGGTATTTGTTGTTTCGGGTGTTTGATTTTTCTCGTGGCCTTCCAAAGGGAATATTCACTATCTGCGTTTGCTGATAAACCTGTAAGATATTCTGGTATTTTATTATTTTTGATATTATGCAATTGTAGTTTAATTTCCTTGGTGATTTTATTTAATTCTGTCTTGTTCTCAGGTGTTCTTTTTCTTCGCCACTCCTCCTTTATTTTTCTCTTTCTAGCAATCATTTCCTTTATTACAGTTGGGCAATGCTCTTTAAATTCTGTTTGGTAGCAGTCAGGGGTAGCATACCAAGCAGCTTCTTGTATAGATTTCTGAAGATTTTCTACTGCTGCGTAGATGGCAATTTCTGTTTTCAATGGGATGTTTATGTCAATTAGTTCATCTAGTTTAGTCTTGAAAATGCTCCAGTCTGTTTTGTTACTGTATAGTGATGGTTGTTTAGTACTGTTTGTTATTTGTGCATACCATGTCGCGATTACGCTAGAGTGGTCAGAGGGTAGATCGTAACAAGATTCTACTTTTGCCAATTTAACATTAATTCCTTTAACAATATAGAAGTCGAGTAGATCAGGTATTTTTGCATTGTCGGTAGGCCAGTAAGTTGGTTCCCTTGTGGTGAGATAATTTGCATTGATCGCGTTTATAGCTTTAAGAAGTTATCTGCCTTTTGTGGTAATAATTCTGGATCCCCAGGTAGTATGCTTAGAATTAAAATCTCCTCCTGCTATAAATCTATTTCCTAATGTTTTAAAGAAATTTTCAAACTGTTCCGTTTTGTTATTGTGCTTTGGCGGACAGTATACAGCTGATACTGTTAGTGGGCCTAGTTGATCTTCCACAACAATGCTGGTGACCTGTAGATAGTCGCATTCATGTTTTTGTATTTCGTAGTGCTTTAGTTTATTACTAACTATTATTGCAGTGCCTCCATGTGCTTTTTCGTTGGGATGTTGCGTATGATAAGTTGTAAATCGTGGAATATTAATGTGGTTTTTGGATGTAAAATGAGTTTCTGTAATCAGCATTATGTCAATTTTTTGCGTGTTAATAAATAGTTTTAATTCTTCTACATGTTGACTTAAGCCATTGGCGTTCCATAATACTAGCTTTAGTATCTGAGTCATTTCTGGTTGAGAATCATGGTTAGGAGGTTGAGCATAGTGCTCATTTGTTCCGTTAGTTTTTTTAACATGTCTTTCAGTTCTGACATGTCTGTGTGGTTATTAGTTTGATTTGGTATAATATGTTGTGTAGTAGTTTGGTTGGAGGCTTGCTGGTTAACTGCTTGCGTTGCTTGTGCATATGTTATTCCAGGTTGCACATAGTTGACTGTTGTAGTTCTATCTTGGTTTGTTTTCGCGTTATGTCGTCTCAAGTTATGGAATTTAAGTTTTTGTAATTGTTTGTGAACTTCACACACTCTATTTTACACAGGAGCTATCATAAATAAAAATTATGTTGAGTGTCCCTAATTTGAGGAAAATTTTCAAAAAAATTTCTTTCAATTAGAAGAGTGTAAATACAGATTATAACATAATTTTTCATTACAAACAACTTTTTTCAATGACAATTTTCGATATTGTGAAATATAAAGGCACTGTACTCTTCAGCGAAATTCATATTTTTTGACATACCTCGTATACTGTTGATAAAATTTAATATCTGATGATTGCGTCTTAGGTTTTAGACTATGCAGAGCACTTTATGAAAAATAACTTTTTTTCGTAAAATTGATATTAAAAAAGTTTCCCATATGGTTTTAAGTTACGCAGACACACTGTATAGTGTGTAATGTATAGTAGCATGACATCATTAATTCAATTTCTAAATATACTCTTCTATATATTTATTTTTCTTAATATGTACACGAGTTGGGGTGTTATGAATAGTATCGTATCCAACTTGGTGTCTATGCATTTTGACGTTGCGACCCTGACAGAAATTGTGGGGACATCTGGTGACTGTCTCAATTTGAATCAAACATATTTACCTATTGGGCTGACCAACTATCTCCCTATATAAACAATGTTATTAGATATAGTTCAATTTGAAAAATATTCGTCATAAAACAGATTACAGAGGACGGATTAGAATACAATAGACCCGCATTCCTATCTTTGATCGACTCAAAGAAGGTATTTGACAAAATAACACTTAAAGATGTAATATAACTCTTGTAAAATAAAGAGTTCCCTCTGGATATTAAAAAAATAATTGAAAACGTCTATCAAAACAATTTTAACAAAATAAGAAGATTGCTCGCCACAAGAGATTTGAAGTAACAGCTCAGAGTTAGGTTGGCTAGGTGCTACGTTTTCTTGACTAAGTTTTATGGAATAGAAGCTTGGACCTTGAATGCGGCATCAATGAAAAATCTGGAATCATTCCAGTTGTCGGTGTATAGAAAAATTCTGAAAATATCGTGGACAGAACACGACACAAACAAAGATATTCTGAGAAAGATGAATAAAGAAATGGAAATCTTAAATACACAAAACAAAAAAATTAAAATATCTCGGACATATATTACACGTGAAGATAGATACAACTTGCTCCAATTAAATATGAAGGGAAAAATTGAAGGAAAAAGAAGCATGGGAGACATAGAATATCTTAGCTGCGCAACCTGAGAGAATGTTACGGATGTACATCAAATGAACTTTTCAGAGCAGCCGATTCTAAAGTTCGAGTAGCTATGATGATTGCCGACCTCTATCGAGGAGATAGCAGTTGAAGAAGAATATCAAAACAATAAAAAGGTAGCCAGAATAGATGGACAACTTACTGAACCTGTAGATATAGGCAAAGGAGTAATACAGGGGAAATTCATTGAGTCCTATTCTATTCAATGTAATCATGAGTGAAGTCATAATGAGCGTAAATAAAAGAAGGGGATGCAGAAGGGTAGGAGATGCTGCCTCTGAAATTAAAATTATCTATGACGATGCAATCTTGACAGCCCAAAAATAACCTTTTTATTATTAATTATTCAAACTGTCAAGAAGCAGGTGGGTGGCAGCTTGAACATTGAATATAAGCGAAAACCAATGTTTATTTATCAAATAAAATTTTTTTCTACTTTCTAATAACAGTAAAATGTATTTTGAATTAAAATAAATTGCATGTATTCTTTTTTTTTGTGTCAATTAATTTAATTAAAACAAATTATTTAAAAAAAATAAAAATGTATATAGTCGATTCGCTAATCAATCTGAGACACAACTGTCTATACTACAATCACAATAAAGATGCGATATATAGAAATAAACAAACCAAGACACGTTGAATGTTCGAGAACCACTCCCAAATTATGATTTGGGAGTGCTCTCGTACTTGTTTATTTCTAGTGAATTTTTACTGTGATTGTAGTGTAGATAGTTGCGTCTCAGATTAGCGAATCGACGACAAGGTTTTTGGACATCTTGTATAAATAATTATATTAATGTTAACCTTTTAAATGAGCTGGCACACGACCACTTTTCTCATTTAAAAAATAATCGATTACGTCATAACACCCAGATGGATGACGTCACTACTATGATATGTATTCTTCTTCTTCTAATTCGTACTCTCAGTAGGAAGTGTGTGCGACGTACGATAGATGGCTCGAACAACAGGGCTAAAGATTGCAAAATACCTTGCAATCGATATGGCAACATACTCACCAGAAGACCCAGAAACAAAGTTCCATTCTCTCTAGCCCATCTTCTACAATTGGCCAGAAACGAACTTCCTGATGAATATTATGACATTCTGGAACAATTTCCCCTAATATATCGCAGATAACTTAAGCTACGTCCCATGGCTGGAGAAAGAGGGGGTGGGTTTAGTCGGTAGGCTGCCCGTCAAGATACAGATAGGACGGACTGAATCCGACACACCTGGGACATCTTCCCAGACGGCCTTAAGAAGATTCCCACCTCTAAAAAAAAAATAAAAAAAAAATAAATAAAAAAAGCTATGTCCCATAAATGCTGATCCAAAAGCAGTTTCCCAAGTATACTGGTGACATGAAGGTGCCTTCGCTTGTTGGCAGGTTGATACACAACGATTCTTCTTACACTCCTACAGCTTCTGCGATACATCACAACCCACCTTTTAAAGCCTCCGTTCCACTAGCTGTTTCCCTTCTCCACTTGCGTTACTCTGAAATGCCATCGCCTATGCTCACACAAAAGAAAGGGAGACTCCGTACCTTGAAGAGGCCTAGGCCTATAACGAGGTTCAAATAACGTGTCCCGATTCCGAGATTCTGATCATAATTTAAAAATAAAAATTGACCTTTTTCGGGATTTATTTTCAAAATCGCCCATTCACGAAAAAATGATTTTATTTCTTACATTTGCTCCATAATGAAAATAGCTGTAAAACAATAAGGAACAAATGTTTCAGAATAAAAAATATTCCTCAAGGGTTGGAGTTTTTACTTAGTAATAAAAATGATTTGAGAAATATTGCATACCCTGATATATTTTCATAAAGAAAAAGAATATATATTATATACACCGACAGTAATTTTTGTATTTTGCAATTTTTTGCTTCACAATCCTCAGCATATAACAATATCAATTTCTATACGCTCCAAATCCAGTACCATAAATATTTTCAGAGAAAATAACACAACAACAAGACCAATATTTCAACAGATTAGATTATTGACTATAAAAGCGAACGATATAGTTAGGGAAAATATGAGGAAACCGTGAAACAGCGATATATTACAGAAAATAGTGACATTTTAAGGATATAAGTAACGGATTGTGGATTGCGACGGAAACACTGTGTTGGTGAATTCACCCATAGCCCTAGAAGGGGCAAATATCAGGACCGACTCCAAGGAAAAAGTAGAACTGTCAACAAGTTGAATAATAAAAAACGTTTAAACTATATCATAAATTTAAAAAACTAAAAAATATGTATGATTGAGCATGGCTGTTGAATTTTAAAATGAATTTAAAAAACAAGCCAAATATAAAAGAAATAATTATTAGTCGTATAATATTACCTTTCTTCTTGTTTTAATTTTCTTTATTTTTCTTCTTCTTTTTCTTCTCCTTAGATCAAGCGAGACTCGTTAGTCTCTAGCACTTAATCGTGAGGCCTTTGTACCATACCTTCTTTTTTCCCTTAAACTCTAATAAGTTCTGTGGCCTCAATGAAGGCCAACAGTTTTCTTATTGGTAGTTTTAGAATATCTTCTGGTTCAAACCTCAGTTGACCAGTGAATTATTTTCTCATATCATTAGCACATCTGGAATAGGATGTGTGGCAGTATCTTCTTCCCTTTCGCACTTTCTGTACCATGGTTCATGCACCTTAACCAGGTTTGCATAGGTGGTTTCTTAAATGGCAATGTCCGGTTACCATTTAAGTTACCGATTATAGCTTTCGTTTATCAATAAACGTTTTATAAGTAATCAAATTGTTCGAGAGTTTTTTATCAATATTCTTGTCTTTGTACTTGTCCTTACCCTTGTCCTTGCCCTTGTCCTTGTCATTTGCCCTTCAGGGGCTCTCCATTACTTTTGATGATTCCTTATTAGCCACTTCTGGACCTCGTTTTTCGTAGCCTTTAGTAATACCACACAAATATTCTGGGTCTATAAAGGTCTTTCTGGAGTCTTGTTTTGCCTACAAATCTGCTCGTTCATTCCCATGCACCGCTACGTGACCCAGCACCCATATTAAAGATACTTTATTGTGTTTTGCCAGCTTGTTGAGGAAATCCTGCAGTTTCTCACCAGTTTTGATTTAGTGAATGGGTTCTTTACTGCCAGAATAGCCTCTATGCTATCTGCCATCTGTTTAAATGTTGATTCTATGAGGCCTCCATTTATGATTTCATCTATGCGGGCTATCATAGCAAAATTTTCAGCCTAAAATACAGTTGGATATTGACCTAGGCTGTAAGATTTCTTATAATTACATGTTTACCCAAAGACTCCTGATCCAGTACTATGGGTAGTTTTAGTTCCATCATGAACCATATTGTCCCCATTAATATTTGGGACTTCTTGTTCTCTAAATGGTATAATTGTGTTAATCTTCTCAGTGAATATTAGTTCTGATGTTATTATATCTGAGTTCATCATAAAGATGGATTACTCAAGTACAGTCACAATAGTGTTTGCGTGACTATTCCATACCATAATTCAGCCTCCAAGTATTGTTTGCTTTGAGTCTCACGAGGGCCTTAAAGGCTACCGCCGAAATATATAATTTCAGTGAAGGGAAACCTGTGATAGCATCTAACTAAGCCGTTCTTGTACTATTCAAGGCTACTGTACTGTTATATGCTTGTCTTCTTAGGGTGGTGAGAGGGGTCGCAAAAGATTGTAAAGCCGTCTTTTTCCACCAGATTACTGAACCATACGTAACAGATTACGTTTCATTTCAACCCCCAGGTTTTACCTACAGCTCGTCTGCAGTTCCAGAATAGTCACTTAGTCCTGTTAGTTATATGGTTAATGGGTGCCTTTAATTTACATATATCTCGTATCAACATAGATATGTTTGAGGGCAACACTTTGCCTTTTCTCGTATTTTTATTTCTTATTCAAATACTGATAGCTTGTTTTTTTTTTGTTTTAGGTTCTAGACCTATTTCACTGGATTGATTGTAAAACAGTTTAATATTTTCATCCTTTATTTGAATTTATAAGATTTCTTAAATGGAATGGAGAAACAACATTCTGCGGAATATTAGTCCGGGGTAAATAAACCCAAAAAAGGAAAAAATATTTACAGTAGTCTTTTTCTTCTAGCTAAATTAATATACTTTTTTATCTTCTTATAAGTGCTTCTTCCTCATTTAGTAGGAGTCCTTGTTCATTTTTACTGTCATTACGTCGAAAATTTTAGTTTTTTTAAATAAATAGTTTTCTGTTCTCCTACTATCATTTTCTAATTTTTCTTCGAATTCTTTTTCTTTTACTAATTTTTCTTTGTTGTTTATAAGCTTTATAATTTACTGTTTTATTTGATAGATATTTTTCCACTTGCACGTCTTAATTTTTATTTCTTGTTTAATTTCTTGTGTCCACCAGATTGGTGGTTTCATTTTGTTGTATTTTTTGCTAGTGCCACGCACTTCTTCAATCAATCTTTCCTGGAATGTCAATTAAATGTTTATAAAAGGATTTTTTTATGACAACTCCTGTAAATCCAATAAACTGAAAATCCAGTAATATCCATTTTAATTGTTGAGGATTTATAATTAATTGGGACTATTTTCACTAAGTGTGAAACTAATGAATGTGATTTGCAGAATGTAGGAAAATTGATAGCCATGACATTGTGTTATCTAACTGGACTGGTATGTTGTATAGTTTCAAATACAAATTAATTATTTCCAACACTGACTAACATGACGCATCATATAGACAACTAATAATTTATCTGGACATATAGGCACCAAAAAGTTGTTGACTAACTCGAAACGCATCATTGTAAGCAAAACAATAGCGACTGACATTGACTGATTACAGGGTGTGTTATCTGTGAGTGAGGACTGTATCACTCCCTCACTGCAAATCGAGGCGAAACAATGCCAAAAATTGGAATTCGTTCCACACCACACCACGCCGCCTACGAATCTTATCCAATTCTACCGGGATAAAACATAAATCAAACAAATTTTTAACTTGTCTTCTTTGGCTGATGATAAAGAGATTGGGCCATGCATCTCTGAATAGATTATTTCCAGCTTCTTGTCCTTTGTTCCCTAACAAGGAGGGCTTTATGCTAATCATTTTTATCGTTTTATTCTTTAGATTTTAGTTTATTAAGAATAAATGAAAAACTATGCTATAACAGAGACCGTGGAAGGCAATTATGGAATAAAATTATTTTTGAACTTGTTTCAAAAAAATATAAACAAACGCTGAGACCCATCGATTTTTAAATATAAATGCGCACTTTTTAAACATAAATACATATTATTGCACAGGGTGATTCATGCAAACCTAGCAGAGTCCATATTATGCTTTTTTTTAATGGAGTACCCTTTATATATTTTTTTATTTTTAAAAGCTGCTTAACAACCTGATTTCAACGAACTATATATCATATAGGTGTATTATGAATAATAAAGGCTGAAATTTTGAAATTATAAATTATGGAAACCATTTATATAAATGGAATAAAATTGTTTGTGTCCTTATTTTACAAAATTATATAAAATACTGGGACACGTCAACTTCTAAATTGAAATGGGAGCTTTATAAAGAGAAATTTAAATATATAGGGTGATTCACGCAAGTATAGCATAGTCCATAAGCTTTATTTTTAATGAATCATCGTATATATTTGTATGCTCTTAGAAGCTACTTAACAACCTCATCCCGAAAATGTGTATTACGTAGGGTGTGTAATGAATAATAATACAAGGTGAAATTTTGAAATTATTTATAATAAAATTCTAAACTAATTCAAAAAATAATACCATTATTTAAAGTATGATAAATTATCAATTTCATAATTTTATGTACCTATTTAAGTTCTTGACGAAAATTATGCTTTAAAATGTCACCTAGTATTATTCACCCTTAATAGACATTAAATAATACACTTTTTTGAAATGAGGTTGTCTAGCAGCTTCTAAGAAGATACAATTGTACAGGGTGATTCATTAAAATTAAAGATCATCGACTGTGCTAGACTTTCTGGATCACCCTGTATATTTAAATGTATATTTAAACAGTGGATATTTGAATTTAAAAGTCGAAGTATCCTAGCGTTTTTTATAATTTTGTGAAATAAGGACACGAACAATTTAATTCCATAAGTGGTTTATATAGATTATAATTTAAAAATTTCACCCTGTATTATTCATAATAAACCTACTTGACTTAGTTCGTTGAAATCAGGTCAGCTTTTAAAAATATAAAAATACGCAGGGTGTTCAATTAAAAAGAAAGTTTATGGACTATGCTAGGCTTGCGTGAATCATCCTGTACATTTAAATTTAGATCTATAAAGCGCACATTTATACAGGGTGAGGCAAATAAAGGGCCTATTAGATATATCTCGAGAACTAAAGGCAACAGAATCATGAAAATTTGTGTGTGTGTGTGTGTGTGTGTGTGTGTGTGTGTGTGTGTGTGTGTGTGTGTGTGTGTGTGTGTGTGTGTGTGTGTGTGTGTGTGTGTGTGTGTGTGTGTGTGTGTGTGTGTGTGTGTGTGTGTGTGTGTGTGTGTGTGTGTGTGTGTGTGTGTGTGTGTGTGTGTGTGTGTGTGTGTGTGTGTGTGTGTGTGTGTGTGTGTGTGTGTGTGTGTGTGTGTGTGTGTGTGTGTGTGTGTGTGTGTGTGTGTGTGTGTGTGTGTGTGTGTGTGTGTGTGTGTGTGTGTGTGTGTGTGTGTGTGTGTGTGTGTGTGTGTGTGTGTGTGTGTGTGTGTGTGTGTGTGTGTGTGTGTGTGTGTGTGTGTGTGTGTGTGTGTGTGTGTGTGTGTGTGTGTGTGTGTGTGTGTGTGTGTGTGTGTGTGTGTGTGTGTGTGTGTGTGTGTGTGTGTGTGTGTGTGTGTGTGTGTGTGTGTGTGTGTGTGTGTGTGTGTGTGTGTGTGTGTGTGTGTGTGTGTGTGTGTGTGTGTGTGTGTGTGTGTGTGTGTGTGTGTGTGTGTGTGTGTGTGTGTGTGTGTGTGTGTGTGTGTGTGTGTGTGTGTGTGTGTGTGTGTGTGTGTGTGTGTGTGTGTGTGTGTGTGTGTGTGTGTGTGTGTGTGTGTGTGTGTGTGTGTGTGTGTGTGTGTGTGTGTGTGTGTGTGTGTGTGTGTGTGTGTGTGTGTGTGTGTGTGTGTGTGTGTGTGTGTGTGTGTGTGTGTGTGTGTGTGTGTGTGTGTGTGTGTGTGTGTGTGTGTGTGTGTGTGTGTGTGTGTGTGTGTGTGTGTGTGTGTGTGTGTGTGTGTGTGTGTGTGTGTGTGTGTGTGTGTGTGTGTGTGTGTGTGTGTGTGTGTGTGTGTGTGTGTGTGTGTGTGTGTGTGTGTGTGTGTGTGTGTGTGTGTGTGTGTGTGTGTGTGTGTGTGTGTGTGTGTGTGTGTGTGTGTGTGTGTGTGTGTGTGTGTGTGTGTGTGTGTGTGTGTGTGTGTGTGTGTGTGTGTGTGTGTGTGTGTGTGTGTGTGTGTGTGTGTGTGTGTGTGTGTGTGTGTGTGTGTGTGTGTGTGTGTGTGTGTGTGTGTGTGTGTGTGTGTGTGTGTGTGTGTGTGTGTGTGTGTGTGTGTGTGTGTGTGTGTGTGTGTGTGTGTGTGTGTGTGTGTGTGTGTGTGTGTGTGTGTGTGTGTGTGTGTGTGTGTGTGTGTGTGTGTGTGTGTGTGTGTGTGTGTGTGTGTGTGTGTGTGTGTGTGTGTGTGTGTGTGTGTGTGTGTGTGTGTGTGTGTGTGTGTGTGTGTGTGTGTGTGTGTGTGTGTTTGTGTGTGTGTGTGTGTGTGTTTGGCATCAGACAAAGTCTATTTGCCACAGACTAATGAAAATTTGAATTAAGGGGTTTTGAAGAGTGGTCTATTTAATGAAAATATTTTCATCTATTTGCCAGGGGCTTAACAGAGGGCCCCGCAGCATGAAGCTTGCGGGGGGGCCCCAATCGCTTAAGGGCCCCATTTTGTCATCTGATATTATGTAAAAATCTGTTATTGTTATATTATTTTTACGTTGTCTGTTTAAATTTAAAAACGTAAAAATTTCTAACTAGACGTATTTGCCAAGTGAATCATCTCATAATATCTAGAAACTTAATCCCTTCCGGCCTACCGAAATTTTATGGCAGCGACAATAAACTATATATTTTTGTACGTGAAGACAATAGACTATATATTTTTGTACGTGAATATTGAAAGATATTGGAATTACAATTTGCCGAATTTAAGAACAATATTTTTAAATCTAAAAATGGGTTTTCTTTCTCTCTGTTCTTAGCCTACTTTTAGTATTTCGATACAATATTATCGCCAGTAATTTCATATTGGTTGTTTGCATTTAATGTTATTTATGTTTGTGTTGTTTTACGGTTATAGTTGCATCAGTTTGGTACGCATTACGCATTTATTTAACAATTATTGACGAATTTTTTGTGTAATCATTGGACAATCTCTAACAGATAAACGGTAAGATAAGGAAATTATAAGACTTACGCTTTAGGTAAGTCAATGTAGAAAAACTTGCATTGTTTCGGTTTCGGAAAAAATCAAACAAGCTTATATTTTTCTAAAACATTTTTTGTTAGTTTATATATCTTATCTTAAAGTGAAAAGTTCTACTCACAGATGCGTCTAATTGTTTATTAATTCTTTAAACAATAAAACTGTTTTATATTAAATAATTTTAAAAGATATCGGTGAATTCATCATTTTACTTTGTTCAAAAATGTTTCTATTTGCTTTTTGATTATGCTGAATTCGAATATGTCATTAAATCAGGGCCATAAGTACGATGTTGGGGGCCCCGGGGCAAACGTGATCTGGGGACCCCCTACCAGGGGGTCTGGGGTTAATTACCCAGCAGAAGGAGTCCGGGAAAATTGATATTTAACCACTTGAAAACGCATTTTGATGTACTCCATGACTGAAGTTTCCTGTACCTACCTACATATTGCTATTTTAGTTGACCAACACAAAAAAAAATTGAAATCACAATATTTTAAGCTAAATATTCACCATCAATATAACATCTTTTCTGTTTTCATAAAAAATATACTACATATAATGTTACTGACATTCTTCGGCTATAATGTAGGTTTTTAATCGCTTTATATTGCCTAAAGGCAGTATAACGCGATTACAATCGCGGGGCACCCTTCGCCGGGGGCCCCGAGGCACTGCCCCGGTTGCCCCAATGGTAGTTACGGACCTGTCAGACATTACAATTTGAAAATTCAAAATAAATTTTTTTGAGCACTTATACAGTATGTCTGCGTGGCTTCGAACCATATGGGAAACATTTTTATTATCAATTTTACGAAAAAAGTTATTCTTCATGAAATGCTCTGAATGGTCTTAAATATGAGATACAAAATAAGCCAGATAAACCATCAGATATCAAAGCTTATCAATTTTATACGAGGTAAGTCAAAAAATAGGAATTTAACTCAAGGATAAAGTACTTTTATATTTAACAATATACGATTTTAATTTTAATATATAATTACATCCTTGTAAATAAAAAACTAATTTTTCCAAATATTTCTCAAATTACCGATAACCAACATCATTTTATTACAATTATAATAACTATTTTATTATTAAATTTTTAATTTTACGAAAAAATTCTTTATAAAATTCTTATCAGATTCTTTATAAAAAGCTCTGCATTATCTCAAAACGAAGATTCAATCGTAATATATCACATTTTACCAACTTTATACGAGGTATGTCGAAAAATATGAATATCTCTCTAAGAGTTAAGTACGTTTATAGTTCACAATATTTCAACTGGAATGATATAATTGCATATTTAAACATAGTTTTTAATTGCGAACAACTTTTTATAATCAAATTTTTCAATATGTATTGTAAAATATAAAGGTGGTATAGGTACTATTGGGCGAAATTAGTATTTTTTGATATACCTCGTATAAAATCAATAAAATTTAATATCTGATTATTGCAACTTAAGTTTTATACCATGCAGAGCATTTTATGAAGAATAACTTTTTTTTCGTAATATAGATATGTAATAAAAAAGTTTCCCATAGGTTCCAAGCTACGCAAACACACTGTATAAGAAATGAAGAAAGAATTGTTTTAACATTTACTATTTTTAAAGCTGGTTATTAAATGTATTGTAGGTAAGTTGTACAGAAAACAACAAAAGAAGTTGTTTATTTGGAATAGGTCTGTATACCAATAAAGATGAGAAATGTAAGTTGTTATGAACAGTGAATGATAACGCTAACACAAAAAAGTTTTTGTTAAATAAGTCGTATTTAGTAATTGTTTAACGCGGGAGCAGTCGCGCTCACTTCTGTCACGTAAGCAGTCGCGCGTAGAACAAAATCTAACAATACGAATTTAAAACAAAGTTCAATTTTATAATATTTTCGTTTGCTTGTTATGTTAAAAATATCTATTCCTAACAATTTTAAAACTAATTGGTTCCCACCAAAGCCATAAATTCCACAAAAAAAAATAAAAATGAAATTAAAAAATTTTAAAAAAATCCTACGCATTACTACAATCTTCTTCGAGGCACTTACAAGTGGAAAGTTATGTTGCAAAATTTTTCATTAAGTTTTCACGGAAAATGATAAAAAGTTGGATTTTTTCTAACGGCGCGACTGCTCCCGGGTTAAAAAGGGCCCCATTTCAAATTCTGCGGGGGGCCCCGACGGAGTTTGTTACGCTACTGCTATTTGCTAGTTTCGGTTATACCGGAAGTTGCTTATTACTTCGTTTTTTTAAATGGGACACCCTGTATATTTTTACATTTTTGGATTCTCTTCGATGCCTTCTTTCTTAAAATATGAGGTTTTGTAATGTTATACAGGGTATTTTAAAAGATAATTACGTTTTTTTATTAATTTCGTAGCAACATTTTAGAATTGTAGAAGTTTGACATCTAAAACTCTACTTACGTTCAAATTATTTTTAATATTGGCTACTATTGTTAAGAATCATTAGTATAACTAAATTTTTAATTTTAGTATACAGGGTTGGTCGAAACTCGGAATGAGTATTTTCTGAGTTTTCTTAAACAGAACACCCTGTACTTTAGTATTATAATGAAATGATATTTTATGGTACTTTTTTATTTCTTAAGCAATCCCTATACCTAACTGCTTTAATTTGTGCTTAATTGTTAATCGCACCAACAATCTTAACTACGTAGGTATTTTGATAGCTAAACCATTATTGGTAATTTTAAGGATCAGTCTGGATTAATATGCATTTATTCCTGAAAAATTATTTGTGATTTAATTTTTTTACGGCCAAACCTAATAAAATGTTACGTCTATTTGGTTGCAATTAATGTTTAGCTTGAATCACCAATAACTCACAAATTAAAGCAAATAGGTATAGGGAATACTTATAAAATGAAAAAGTACCATAAAATATCATTTCATTACAATACTAAAATACAAAGTGTTCCATTTAAGAAAACTCAGAAAATACTCATTCCGACTTTCGACCAACCCTGTATACTAAAATTTCAAAATTAGCTATAATAATGATTGCTAACAATAGTAGACTATATTAAAAATCATTTGAACGTAAGCAGAGTTTTTAGTGTCAAACTATTACAATTCTACAGGGTGTGAATATTGCTACGAAATTAATAAAAAAACGTAAATATCTTTTAAGATACCCTGTATAATATTACAAAACCTCATATTTTCAGAAAGAAGATATTGAGGAGTATCCAAAAATGTAAAAATATACAGGGTGTCCCATTTAAAAAAACGAAGTTATGTAGTGTCCCATTTAAAAAAACGAAGTTCCGGTATAACCGGAAGTTGCAAAGAGATGAAAATATTTTAATTTAATAGATTATCCTTCAAAACCCCTTTATTCCAATTTTCATGATTCTGTTGCCTTTAGTACTCGAGATATTTCTAATAGGCCAGTTATCTGAATCACCCTATATATAAAAATTTATTGGCCTGAGCGTTTTTTTTTAATTTTTTAAAACATCTAAAGAAACAATTCCTTTCCATAAGTAACTTCCTCCCTATATATTATTTACTTAATTAAGCATATTATGAGCAATATTTCTACTTTCTATTTACTTTTGGTGGGGGGGGGGGGGGTCTATCAATTTTCTCCAAATTTTAGTATGTTGTTGTACTACAAAAAAACTCTGATTTTTTTTAGATGTTTTTGAGCCCGTGAACCCGGAAAAAACACTTTTTGCCACTTTTTGAAGAATTTTTTCTTGGTCCCTCTTCACCAAAAATGATGAAAACGTTATTTTTTAGTTTTTTAGCCCTCGACGCCTTATTTTCATGTGCGTTTTTCCAACTTGTCAAATATCAAGGGGACTTTTTGGGAAAAATTGAAGTGAGCTCAGTTTTTACCAAAAATCAACATATTTTAACAGCTATCAAACAGCTTTTAAGTGACGCAGCCATATTTAGACAGTGACGAATCGAAAGATCTCGAGAAGCTCTATAACTTATATATAGCGTTACCCTAAGTGCAAAATTTCGTATGTAAAAAATTTCAATTTTTTTTTATTAGCGATAAACATTGCTCGTTATGATATGCAACCGCTGGCTAAATATCGTATGTCATCAGCTGATTTATCAGTAGTTATAGTAAGAAATCAAAAAGTCGTATGTTTTTACAGCTGTTTGTTGTAACTGCAAAAAGTCTTATGTATGGAAGTGTTCACCATGTGCTGACAGTGAAAACGTGACCCGTAGATAATTGTTTGATTCATTGTGTATCACATTAAAGAAACATTATTTTTTTACATATTATTATTCTTAAAACAGTTTTATTATTATTAATTTTACTTAGTTGTGCTATTTTAAGGTGAAAAGTGAAGAAACAACTGTTTTAACCAGGTGAGTATTTTTAGGTTATAAAAGTGTCTTTAAGTTTAGAAAGTTGAGAACAATTTTTATTAGCTTTCCTATGTGTTTTTATATTGTTTTATCTTTGAAAAACACCACAATTGGCAATAGGTTTGTTTTTTAATCATTTTTGTGTGGTTTCTAGAACATTTTAACAATTATGTGTATACTGCAAAAGGTCGTATGTCCAGTTTCTGAGTGTTAGGCTTAAGATTTCGAGTCAAGTTTAAAACATACGACATTTTGCAATTTGCATTTTATTTTATTTTTAAAGTTTAAGCAGAGATTACATTAAAAGAAGAATTATACAAATTAATAATACTATGGATAAGCCTAATAAAACTTGTTTTTTCTAAAAGTAGGCCTATGCTGAAGTAACCGTGAAGCTAGACTGCAAAATATAAGTGAAGATTTGGAAATGTTAACTTGTTCAAGCAAAGTCTATCAATTATTTTATTCTTTAAATGTTAATACAGTGGAACCCCGATAAGTCGGCCCTCGATAACCCGGAAGTCCGGCTAACCCGGACCGATTTTCATCAGATAAACATTTTGATTTTCAATATTTTGTATTTTGACAACGACCCGATTTGGGCGTCGCGAAACGTTAATAAAATTATTTTTCAATTTAATTGTGGCTTATTTCCCATCAAAACAGTTAATTATCAGACAAACCTTTCAACAATAAAAATGTATGTAATATAATATTTGAGAGATAATGTGTATGTGTGTAATTTGAACTATACGACAGTAAAAATGACTCATAGCACACGCCGCAGAAACAACAGGCACCTGTCTGTAGTACCTATTCCTTTTTATTTCAAACTGTCTTAGCATTGTTTAGGAAAGACTATTTAAAATTTTTTTTAATAAACAATGGTCTTTAGTTTTCACTGTTCTTAAATAACATTACATCGTTGTGACTGTATTGTGTGTCTTGTATTGTTCGCTTCCGTTTGCTTGCGTTTGTGTTTGGTATTTTTTTTAGTAATTTTGATGTGTAGGTACTGTGCATATTTATAAATATATTTCATGTTATTTCAATTCTAACGGAGTTTATCTGTAAGTATACCGTATTTTATTAATTTTTACCATATTCTCCGGCTAACTCGGATTTTCGGTAACCCGGATCGGCCGCGGTCCCGATTAATCCGAGTTATCGAGGTTCCACTGTACTTATTCTTAATGCGCCTTGTGAGTTATTAAGAGGTCCTAGTTTTAGTACGGTATTTCAAATGTTTGGGTAGGCCTACAAGGTGTACAATTGATAACTTATAGTAAAGCATCTTTCATGGCCATGACTTTTACTGTTGATTTCTACAGGACAGATAAAAATTTAAAACCTTTAACTATGTTAAAAGGCAAGTACAGTAATTAATGTAATAATTGGAATTAGCTACAATTTTTATGACTTTTGTGGGCCTAGATTGCCTATAATAATAAATAACCTATGACATCTATAAGGTTAATTATTTTGAACATGACACATTGTTTCAGAAAAATGCTGCCAAGGGGAAAAATGATGGTTGCCTTGGTGTCAAGGGAAAGGGCGTTAAATATACCTGCTGCAGAGAATAACTCTGAGTAAGTACAAGAGGGGGTTACTTAACAATAATTTAACAGAAACATAAAATTTCTAATGAAAATTTTAAGTAAAGTACATTAAATTGAGTTTTCTATATTGAGCTCACAACCTTGATAAAACATTATAGCAGTGTATTATTCCTTTTTTGTTTGTATTTCGATTAAATCAAAACAAAAATGCAACAGGCAACATAAATTTGTTTTTATTCATTTTTTTGTTTTAGAACATTGCTGCAATCAAAAAGCTCTCCACCTGTTCCTGATGTGCAAATAAGCAACATACCACATGATAAAGGTGCTATTAAAGGGACCTTATTAGCTGCTACTGAGGTCTGTGAAGTGATGCTTCCTACGCCTGCACAAGTGCAAGAGAATGACACTACTCGAGATTTAGCGTAAGTTGTACTGACAACTATTATTCTCTTGAGTTCACTTAATATCGCAGTTGTGTCAACCATAAATAAGTTATTATTAAGATAATATTATTATAATAAATAATAAAAAAGTAGAGAAATAATTGTCTATAACACTAAAACACTTAAAACTAAAACCATAAATTTCAATTAGTTTACTACAGTGTAGTTGTGTATTTATGTTTCAGAATCATGCTGCCAGCAGAGATCTTACCACCTGTTTCTAATTTTCAAGAAGTAGATCTACCTGCTAGTGATGAATTAAACTTAACCAGTACCAGTAAACTAACTGATGTCTGCGTTAGCAACATACACAATGTTAGTATGCATGAAGAATCTACTACTACAGGACAAAGTAGCCCACTGGTACCTGTCATAGTGCGAAAAGTGGAATTTGAACAATTTAATTTTACATGTATACATAGTTCAAACATTCAGACAATCGAAAGGTCTCATAGAATTACCAAAGGAAAGGGCAGAGAAAAAGTTAAGAAAATGATGGACGTTTCTAATGAAGGCGTGACTTATGACTATTCCTCAGGGTCTGAAGATGACTACCAACCTTTATCAAGCACAAGTGATGAAGATGAAGAGTGCAGTAATATTGCTTCTAAAAGACAAAAGCTTAAAACAAAAACAACACTTACTGAAGTGAAACATAAAACTAACGTGAAATCAAAACGAAAGAAGGAAAATAATTCTGAAAAAATAAACAATTCATAAGGAACTGATTTTGTTACACAAGAGGAGGCTAAGTCGATTGGCCTTAATAATAGCACGGAAAATTTGCCTTTAACCAAAAAGAAGAGAAGGAAGGGGGAAAACGTAAACCCAAGAGATTGGGAACAAACTCTTAATGCAGCAAAAAGAAGAAAAGAAGAAAAATATTTAGGTTTAAAAAAACAAGACAACGGCTAGTACAAACTTTCTGTTGAAAGATAAAAACGAAAAATGAAAGCTCCATGTGAATGCAAGAATAGGCTTTTTAATTGTGATAAACTGAGTGAAGCTAACAGGCTTCAACTGTTCACAAATTTTTGGAAAGGAATTGAAAGTTGGGAAGCAAAACAAGCTACTATAGTGTCTTTGGTGGATAAATCTACACCAGAATTTTGACGATCAAGTACTGTTTCAGAGAACTCGCGTAAAAATTCTTCTTTTAAGTACCATTTGAAGATGGGTGATATAAGAATGCGAGTATGTAAGAAAATGTTTTTAAATACATTCTCTTTAGGGGAAAGGTCTGTACGTTCTTGGGTTATGAAATCACCCCTTGATATCCCAATTCTATATCTAAGGATGATACGTAGGGATGATACAGAAAATAGGAGGGGAATCCATCAGTTTTTGGACTCTTTGTCAAAAATGAAATGGCACTACTGCCGTGCTAAAACAAGCAAAGTGTATTTAGAACCAATGTGGGAAAGCAAGAGTCAACTTTACAGAGAATATGAGCGTGTCTGCCAAGAGCAGCAACTTCAACCAGCATCCAAAGCTCTTTTTCATGTAGTTTTTGAAAATAAGAATATCGGGTTTTTTCTTCCTAAAAAAGATCAGTGTGAGACTTGCCTAAAACACAAACTGGGAATAATAACAAACGAAGAATACGATGATCACCAAAACAGGAAAGTTGAATCCAGAAATGAAAAAGAAACAGATAAAAAAGTGCTGAAAACTCAAGTGAAGTGCAAGTTTATGCTGTTGATGTGCAAAAAGTTCTCACTTGTCCAAATATAAAGTCATCTACAGCCTATTACAAAACAAAACTTAAAGTTCACAATTGGACTATTTATAACTTGGCAACACATGAAGGCACATGCTATGTTTGGCACGAAGGTAATGGAGGTGTAGAAAGTGATGTATTTGCTTCAATGATTGTGAGGTTTTTGAGAAAAGAGTTGGAAAAAAACCAAGTATCAATGAAATAATTATTTGAAGTGATGGTTGCACTTACCAAAACAGGTGTGAGACTGTTTCAAATGCTCTACTATAGTTCACTTGCCAAACAGGAGTAACTGTATATCAAAAATATTTGGAAGTAGGACACACACAAATGGAGGTACACTCCATGCATAGCAAAATAGAAAAAAAGCTTAAGAACAAAGAGCATTACGTTCCGGCAGACTACGTGAGAGCAATACGTGACGCAAGAACCCATCCAAGCCCTTACTGTGTAGAAAGCTTATCTGTTAAGGATTTTCTTTGATTTTCAAATGGATACTACAAGAGTATGAGGCCTGGTTCAAAAAAAGGAGACCCTTATGTCACTGACTTAAGGTGTAAGTATGTAAAAGGATGTCATATGAGATGGCCATATTTAGTACAAATTAAACTTTTCAGATAACTGGTTAGAGCTACGTAAGAGACCAAAACCAATTAATGAAGTTTTCCTAATACTCAATCCACTGTACTCCAAATGTCTACCAATTCAAGACAGGAAGTACAAAGACTTACAAGAATTAAAAGCTTGCCTTGAGGAGGACTACCACTTTTTTTACGATAACTTGAGTCATGGCAACTAGAAAAAAGTTTTACTTACTTACTGTTTTGTTACAAAAATGAGTAGAAGTTGTGTAAATACAATTTTTTAAAATGTCGTATGTTACTTTATTTCTTTGAAATTAGAGTGCAAAAAGCTGTATGTCTACATGAAAAAAGTCGTATGTAGAGTTATAACTATAAATTAAGTTGCAAAGTGTCGTATGTACAAAAAAAAATAAGTATATCATATAATTTTTGCTGTGTAATCAAAATCATTTTAAAAGTAAAGACTAAAAAGAAAAATATTTTTTATTCCCATGTTTTAAAAAAAATGCGTTTAAAAGTAAATACGTTTTTTCTACCTCCTGCAAAGTACACTAATTTTACATACAACATTTTGCACTTAGGGTAACGATAGTCATATAGAACTATAGTCATTTAAAGTTTTCTTCGTGCTTCACAACTTTTGAGGACGAAGCAAATCGCTTTGCAAACGAGGACGTTTCAAAAGTTCCCTTTCTATAAAAAGCATTTTTTGTGTACATTTAAAACTCTCTATTCGAAAAAACCTAAAAAAATATCCTGAGTCAAAAAAGTGATAAGTAATTTTTTTCATACGGGAGCGGCCTTACATCATGGACTATACCTTTAATTCAATTAATTAAAATAGTCATAACTTTAAAGGATATACACTTATTCCAGAGCTTAAAAAAGTATAGGTCTTTTTTTTCATGATTATGATGGGGCTATAATTCATGTTGTATGAAAGGGCTTATAATTCATGGTGTGTGAAAGGGCTGAATAGGCCTGGTTCTGGAAATGCTCAATTTTTAGAGGTTCAGATGAGGGGTTTAAAAGCAAATAAGCAAAAATTCCTTTGGGCACGTGTACTATTGTAAGAAACTACCTCCAAAAAATTTTTCTGCAATTGGAAGTTGACAGAAAAAAAATCCGCCTCCAAAAAAATTTTTGGGACTTTTAGGGCTCACAGAAGGGGCCCCTGTGCCCAAAAAAATTGAGTCTTTTTTTGTAGTACCACATACTAAAATTTGGGGAGAATCGGTAGACCCCCCCACCCCACAAAAGTAAATCAAAAGTATTGCTCTTTTATACAGTGGGCTGGAATAAGTGTTAGCCCCTCTTATTAACTCTTTTATTTGTAGCACATAAGCAAAACGCTCGAACAGGTCGATTTTTAAAATTATCATAGTATATTATACCATCAATGTTTCGAACTTTACGCAATCCCTCTTCAGGTGACAGGCATAACTTTGATTTTTTAAATGGGAAAGTACATCATGTGACACCTTATTTAAAAGCTTCTGAAATACTGATTACAAAAATGTATACTTCTTTAATCCTATTTGAGAGCGTAGGTGCAAAATTTCGGTCGAAATATTTGTAAATGAAATATTTTTTTCGAATCCTGAGAAAACTAATATGTATTATTGAAAATTTTAAAAGCAGAATGAAATACTACAGTATTATCGAGGGTCGAGAGTCCCTAAGAACTTCTATAATGCTTATTTTAATAAGTCATAGGAGTGAAAATTTAGTCTGATTTTTAATTTCAAATATATAATTCAGCAGAAACTTTTTGTTTAGTCTAAAGGACTTTTAGCCCTAGGTAATAATGTAGTATTTCATTCTGCGTTTAAATTTTTTAAAAATACGTATTAATTTTCTCAGAATTCGGAAAAAATTAATGCGTTTAAAAAATTCGACAGAAATTTTGCGCCTACGCTCTTAAATAGGAGTAAAGTGTTATACATTTTTGTAATCAGCATTTCAAAAGCTTTTAAATGGGGTGTCACATGATGTACTTTCCCATTTAAAAAAATCAAAGTTATGCCTGTCACCTGAAGAGGGATCGCGTAAAGTTCGAAACATTGATAGTATGATATACTAAACTTACGTGCATAGAAATCGGCCCACTTAAAAATTGTTGGCCGATTTAAGTGATTTTTTTAATATGTTATAGCCTTGTTCTTTAACAATATCACTGTAATAATATTATTGCTAAACAGGTAAGTGTTATTGTATACCGGGGGTAACAATGATAGTGTGTTTTTTCCTAAAAGTTCGGAACACCTGTGGAAAATTCTAGCGTATATAAAATATTGAAATTAAAACTCAACTGTAGCCTTAGGCTTTCTTAACATTTTTCTTTTTGATTCATTCGCTTATGTTGTATAATAAAAAAGTTAGGTATTTTAACAAGTAGCAACGTTCTTTATCAATACAGAGTGTTTCTAAATAAGTGCGACAAACTTTAAGGGGAAATTCTGCATGTAAAATAATGACCGTTTCATTTATAAGCATAATGTCCTCAAATGCTTCGTTTTCGAGATACGGAATGTTGAATTTTTTTTACAAACTGACTATTTATTTACTGCTCTATAACCGGTTGAGATATGCAAATGAAATTTGGTAGGTTTTAAGAAGTAGTTTTTGTGCATTTTTTGGCATACAACTAAGAATTTTATATTTACCATTGGCGTGCATACAGGTCATATTACCCGGTCATATTAACCGTAGGGACGCCAATGGTGAATATAAAATTCTTAGTTGTATGCCAAAAAATGCGCAATAACTACCTCTTAAAACCTACCAAATTTCATCTGCATATCTCAACCGGTTTTAGAGGGGTCTAGGACGTTTCATCGCCGCCAGTTCATCGCCGCCGTTTCGATGCTGCCAGTTCATCGCCGGCCGATTCATCGCCGGCCCATTCATCGCCGGCCGATTCATTGCCAGTCAGTTAATCGACAGTTACATTTATTATTTATTTTTAGTATTAATTAGAAATTCTAGGAAATGCGAGATATGACCATTCCCGTTGCCATACTTAATCTTTTAATAGACTTTTAAACTTTTATAATGTAAAATATAATTTAACACTACACATTTAATACTATTTAGTATCAAATTTAGGGGAAGTAGAAATAGAACAGTAAATTAAAATAATAATATTTTTTATCTTTTTATTTGTCATAAGTTTTGAACTGAATTTAAAGTCGTGTCGTGTCATCTCCCATAATACAAAATCAACTGAATAACTGGCGATGAAACGGCCGGCGATGAAACGGACGGCGATGAAATGGACTGGCGATGAACCGGCGGCATCGAAACGGCGGCGATGAACCGGAGGCGATGAAACGTCCCATTCCGTTTTAGAGCAATAAATAAATTGTCAGTTGGTAAGAAAAAATTTCAACATCCGGATATCTCGAAAACGAAGTAGTTGCGGACATACGTTTATAAATGAAACGGTCATTATTTTTCATGCAGAATTTCGTCTTAAAGTTTGTAGCACTTATTTAGAAAAACCCTGTATTGGTGAAGAACGTTGCTAGTTGTTAAAATACCTAACTTTTTTATTATCCAACATAAGCGAATTAATCAAAAAATATAATGTTAAGAAAGCCTAAGGCGACAGTTGGGTTTTAATTTCAATATTTTATATACGCTAGAATATTCCACAGAGTGTTCTGAACTTTGAGGAAAAAACACACTATCATTTTTACACCCGGTATACAATAACACTTACTTGTTTAGCAATAATATTATTTTTTCGATATTGTTAAAGAGTAAGGCTATAACATATTAAAAAAATCACTTAAATCGGCCAACAGGTTTAGGAAATACGAGACTTCAAAAATGACCAAATTTTTAAGTGGGCCGATTTCTATGCACGTAAGTTTATGATAATTTTAAAAAGCGACCTGTTCGAGCGTTTTGCTTATGTGCTAAAAAAATAAAAGTGTTAATAAGGGGGGTAACACTTATTCCAGCGCACTGTATAATATACAGGGTGTCCCAGACTAATTTACCTACGCTATATCTCTTAAACCAATAGAAATTTTCGAATGGGACAAAAAGTGATATATTCTACTTGTAATACACTTTAATAAGGCGTAAAAAAATCATCCCCTAAATATTCATCGCTTAGTTACAACCCCTAACTTTATTTTTTTAATAGCACCCTGTATATATTTTTTATAGTTTTGGATGTGGTCTTTTATTGTCTATTCAACACATTTTTTGAAAATAAAATCGGTTCGTAAATAACCAGGAAACTATCAGTTTATTTTTGTTAATTGAATGCTATGCTGGAACAACGTTGTAAACGCCAAATCACATTTTGTTGACAAATTGAAAAAAAAAACACTTTGTAATTGATTATTTTGAAAAAAAAAATATTTATGAGCGTAATATGATAGACTATAGGATGCATAACATTAATATCAACAAAAATAACCTTAGGTTATACACATCAAGCATTTATGAACTTATATGCTATATTTTAATAAAACAACGTGTTAAATCCCCGTCGGTTAAAACGTTGTTGTGTGGAAGTAAGGCGGTTAAAACGTTGTTTTAGAAATAAAAAATGAAGTACACGTGAAATTAAGAAACGTTTTTTCCCTCTACTAATTTGGGTAATCATTGAATTGGTTATACTAACATACATTTTAGCTTGAAATGACAAATTACACGATTGAAAACGTTGATTTACAAAATATATGCAGAAAATTTGACACGAAAGATGACCCACTTTAACACATAAAACGTTGTTATACCGAAAGTTGAAGTTTGACTAATTTTCAAACTACCAAAACAGGTAAGTTAAGTCTCATAATATTCCCCACAGTCAGCAGTACATTATTTTGCACATCTAGAACGTTGTTCCATGAAAAACCCACATATGAAAGTATTCAGTTACAACGTTGTTCCAGCATAGCATTCAATTGTGTGTCCCAGACTAATTCTGTGGCTTGGTTCTAAAAGGACCAATGTCAATATTTCACTTTTTTATGCAGCTTTATTTACAATTTAATATTGACAAAACAAAACGCAAAAAATTGACATTGGCCATTTTACCACCAAGCCACAGTATGTATCTTTGTGTTAATTGCCAATGTCAATTTTAAATAAAAGTGTACAAAAAAGTGAAATATTGACATTGGCCATTTTAGAACCAAGCCACAGAATTTATCCAGGCTATATTTCTTAAACGAATAGAGATTTTCGAATGGGACAAAAACTAATCTATTTCATTTGTAATACACTTTCATATGGCATAGAAAAAATTCATCCTCTAAATATTCATCCCTAACTTACAGGGTGCTATTTAAAAAAAAAAGTTAGGGGTTGTAACTAAGGGATCAATATTTAGGGGATAATTTTTTTTCTACGCCATATTAAAGTGTACTACAATTGTAATAGATCAGTTTTTTTCCCATTTGAAAATCTCTATTCGTTTAAGAAATACAGCCTGGATAAATTAGTCTGGGACACATAATTAACAAAAATAAACTGATATTTTCTTGGTTATTTACGAACCGATTTTATTTTCAAAAAATGTGTTGAATAGACGATAGAAGACCACATCCAAATCTATAAAAAATATGCAGGGTGCTATTAAAAAAATTAAAGTTAGTGGTTGTAACTAAGGGATGAATGTTTAGGGGATGATTTTTTTCTACGCCATATTAAAGTGTATTACAAGTAGAATAGACCACTTTTTGTCCCATTCGAGAATCTCTATTCGTTTAAGAGATATAGCGTGGCTAATGAGTGGGCCAAAGAAAAGAGTCCACCTCGATATTTGGCAGTATTTATTAGATTTTAAGGAAATGAATTATCATCTAGCCTCGAAAGTCCACTGTTAAACATAGGCCTCTTCCTCTTGTTTCCAACCCCGTCTATCTTGTGTCGCTCTCATCCAGAGATCCAGAGATCCAGAAATCCAGAGATCATCAAATCAACACGATTCTGTTTTTGCATTATTTGCATTTTTGTAATTTCTATCATTCCATAACGATTCGCTTTTGCATTATATCCTGTCGCAGTTCACTATATCATTATTTATCTCAATCTTATTTATATCTAAATTTTTTCAGCTTAGCAGATTCGTAAAAAATTAATTATTTAAATTATTATAGGCGTTGGGCCCACACTTAAAAAATTATTACCTCCCTCATGAGATTTTTTTATTCAATTATTTATGTCGAGTCGGAGAACTTTGCTAATTCTGAAAATTTGAGGGAGGGGGAAGTTTCGTAAATATAGAGATTTCTAAACTTTGGTACGGATCCAAAGAAACTCCGATATAATTGGAGTAGGTACCCTTAATAATGTGCAGGACAATATTACCAGTAAATTGTATCTATTTTTATCAAACAATCCTGCAAAAATTAGCTGTAAGGGTATAAATTGGCGTCCCCCCATTCCTTACAATTCCTTACAATTTACTGGTAATATTGTCCGACAACTTTTTAAAGGTAGGTACTCCAGTTGTCGGACGCAGCAAAGTTTAGAATCTTTATCTAATAATACATTGTTTTCACATTTCGCTTAACCCTCGTAAGGAGGTGCTTAGATTCTTTCGTAAACAACGGTGCGGGATGCATTTGCACCCCATCTGTATATCCATTTTTTTTATATGTGAACGTCGGGGAAATTGATTTGGAAGATAATTAGGACTTGTTTATTATACTATGAAACATAATTTTACAAACAAAGTACTCATTTCTTCTTAAAAAAAAATTATTATCGTTGCAAGACAAACACATGAAATTTTTCACAGAGTGAGCAACACAAAGTTTTTTTACACACTACCGTTATGCCGGGACTTTAGGTCTTTTTTCTCTGATACAAGTAACACCGACCTTGTCGACCTTGTCCCGTAGCTCTGTTAGCTCCAGGTGGAACATCAGAAACGTCCAATTCAGGATATGAAATTTTCATCATTTGCACCCTACAGTCATTTTTCCAAAAACGCACGTAAACGCAAAGAGATTTAAATACAGTAATGGGTGGATTGCGTTAAGAATTGAATTTAATGCGAATAAAAAAATGGACAAAAATCAAAAAAATTTATTAAAAAAGATAGGTGAGAAAAACGAGGTCTGGAGTGCATTTGTACCCCGCACCGCCTTACGAGGGTTAAATATCAATTTGAAGTAACTCACATATCTTCTTCTTTATGCTTCGTGTGTAGATCTCTTTACATGTTATATTTTCCAGAATAAAGCAGTAGATATCGTATTTTTTATAATTTATTGTTCGAAAAAACTAGCGGTGATCATGACGTTTTCTATTTTCAATTATTTGTGAAACTAGTTGTCAAGTAGAAATCGAGGAAGGATCTTTTTTGTTGTTAAATTTCCAAAATACCATAGCAATGATGTGGATTAGTAATAACTATAATTTTGGTTTAATTATAACATACCCTCTATACAGAAGTTGGAAAGTAGATACTGAAAAGTTAGAAATTCTCATAAATTACTGTATAACCTTCAAATGAATCCCTTCCGTCCTCAATGCAAAAACAAGTAATTAATGTAATTATTATGCGACAATTTTTTCGCTTTTGGTGCGACTTATTTCTTCACACAATCGAAATGAACTATTCATCTCGTAGCACGTCGAGCGAATCTCAAAAGTAATGATTTGTGTCTGATATAAGAAACGCCTTTATCATGGCTTTGTAATTAGTTTCTGTAACTTCTCGATGAAAAAAACGACGTCTCATGAAGTGTTAGATAGATTAAGGGTAGGTTTTTTATTTATGATCTACCATCCGGGAAGTGACAGAGTTGATTTTCAAGCAGTGACGTTCCAACCATCAGGTTTAATAAAAAAATTATTAATAAATCAATAATCATACCAATAATTAGGTATATTGCTCGTTCTTTTTCTTACGGTGCCTATCCGTTCCGGATATTGACGATCAGCATGGCTATTCTAACTTTGTTTGCAGCTATTCGGAATAGTTCGGTTGTAGACATATTGAACCCCTTTCTCAGGTTTTGAAGCCAATATAGTCTTCTTTCATCTGGTCCTTTCTTTCCACATACGTTGCCTTGAAGAATGAGTTGCAACAAGCCATATCTCTGTTCGGTTCTCATAACGTTGCCAAGATATTTTAATTTGCGCTCTTTGATTGTGATAATAATCTCAAATTCCACCCATGAAATTCTTACGATGCGTCTGTAATACGCCTCGAGATTTCCTAAAGAACCTTCAGAAAGTGTCCAAGCCTCTACTCCGTATAATAACGTAGGAAACACATTGCATCTGATGATGGGGATTTTGGTATCAAGTAGTAAATTGTGATTTCTGAAAAGAGACTTTATCTTTAAGACCACTGTGACCTTGCTTTCTATAAGCATTATTCTATTTTAGAATAGTGGTCGCCTTGGCTATTTACGTTATTACCCAGGTATCTAGAGATTTTTACCCGGGAATGGGCTATTGGTTAACCAAGAGTCGTGTAAGTATTTAATAATTCGCGCTTACTAGGTATGTACCATTTATTTTGATTTTCGTATTGTTTTTTTTTCATATTGAGATCTAGTCTAAACTGTATCCCGAATAAAGTACGTGCCTCCTAGTGGCGGGATACGGGCAACAATACATTGGCTTATAGGGCAGTCTTTACAGTAGGGATCCTGGCTTATACAGAAAAATACAGGCGGGTGTGGGGTAATACTGCACTTTGGTTGCATTGGTGGTGTATTGGCTAAACGTGCAGGGCAGGGTGTGGTGCTGATACAAAAGGCATTCAGGCATCGAATATCCAAACAAAATATTTTCAGGCCATAATAATGAAAAGACCTTCTCCAATGATATAAAAACTTATACTGAAATGATGGCATCTCCTGAGGTAAAATATGCCGGAAGTAAAATGAGCGTCCGTTCGGATCTCCGGGTGAGGACTATCTCAGGGGGAACACCATTGCAAGTTAAAAAAATCAGGATAGGGTCGTGGAATCTTGGTAGTCTTACAGGTAAGAGTCTGGAGTTAGTGGATGCGCTCAAGCGAAGGAGAGTTCAAATTGCTTGTATTCAAGAAACTAGGTGGAAAGGACAAAGGGCGAAAGAACTAGGTGAAGGTTACAAATTGTGGTATGCAGGGAATAGTAACACTAGAAATGGAGTTGGTATAATTGCTGATAGTGAAATGAAAGATAACGTAGTGGAAGTTGTAAGAACGAGTGACAGAATGATGTCAGTGAAATTTGTAATTGATAAAGAGGTATTGAATGTTGTGTGTGCGTGTGTGTATGATGCTCCTCAAACAGGTCTGGTTGAGAATAAAAGAAGAGCTTTCTATGACCAATTAGGAGACGTCCTGAGTGATATTCCGTCAGAAGAGAAAGTTATAACAGGAGGTGATTTCAATGCACATGTGGGCCAAACCAAGGCAGGATACGAAGCAATACATGGGAAATTAGGCTTTGGAACTAGAAATGAAGCTGGAGATGACATGCTTGAATTAACAACAGCATTGGATATGGCGATTGTTAACACATTTTTTAAAAAAAGAGAAACTCAACTTATTACCTACAAAAGTGGACAACATCAATCCCAAATAGACTACTTCATAATAAGGAAAGAAGACATACGTGAATGCAAGAACTGCAAGGTAATAGTTAGTGAGACAGTAAGCCAACAACATAAGCTGCTTGTTCTGGACATCGAAGTAAAAAGCGAAACTAAACAAAAATATCGGAGAGGACCACAAAAAATCAAGTGGTAGATGCTAAAAGATGAGAAAGAAGGTCTATTCAGGAGAAGAATAGTAGAAAAAAAATTGTTAGAACATGAAAGGAAGCCCTAAACAATTTGTAGAAAAATGGCCAGTAGTATTAGAGAGACTGCTATTGAAATACTTGGGAAAACGCCAGGAAAAAAGTTTGAGGATAAAGAGACTTGGTGGTGGTCAAACGAAGTACAAGGAAAAATAAAAGAGAAGGGAAAATTATATAAAAAGTGGCAAGAAACCAGATCCGACACAGATCTTCAAAACTAAATGGTGGCAAAAAAGGAAGCGAAAGTAGAAGTAGCAAAAGCCAAAGCAGAAGCGTATTCAAACCTATACGATCAACTTGATACCAGGGAAGGCGAAACGAAGATATTTAAAATAGCCAAACAGAGAGCAAAGAAAGCAAAAGATTTTAAACAGATTAGATGTATCCGAGATGAAAATAATAAAATACTAGTTCACGAAAGGGATGTCAAAAAGAGATGGAGAAAGTACTTTGACAGCTTATTAAATGAACAATTTGACAGACAGCCTGTAGAGTCAACGGAGACAGTAGCAGCAATGGTCACCAAAATAACAAACGAGGAAGTGGCTCAAGCGCTTCAAAAAATAAACAAAGGAAAAGCGGTAGGACCAGATGATATTCCTGGTGAAGTATGGAGAGCATTGGGAGAGACAGGAACAAGGTGGCTAGCAGGTATATTTAACAGAATTATGGAAGTTGGACAAATACCAGACGAATGGAGAAGCAGTATACTAGTACCTGTTTACAAACACAAGGGAGATATACAATATGTACAAACTACAGGGCTATAAAACTGCTTAACCACATCATGAAAATATGGGAAAGAGTAATTGATAGACGGATACGTGAAGAGACCCAAATATTCGAGAATCAATTTGGCTTTATGCAGGGCAGATCAACAACAGATGCAATTTTCATTATAAGGCAGTTGATGGAAAAATACAGGAGTAAAGAAACAAACGCTCATATGGTATTCATTGATCTTGAGACAGCATATGATACAGTTCCTCGAGAGATTCTGTAGTGGGCACTCAATAAGAAAGGAGTCCCTGGTGAATATGTAAAGAGTGTGAGGGATATGTATGAGGGAGTAACGACTAGTGTTAGGACAGGTGTGGGAGAGACTGATACATTTCATGTGAAAGTAGGATTGCACCAAGGATCGGTGCTTAGTCCGTATTTATTCTCATTAATTTTGGACTATATCACAGCGAAACTACAGGGTAACATTCCATGGTGCTTAATGTATGCTGATGATGTTGTGTTAGTAGGAGATAGTGAAAGAGACTTAGAACAAAAACCGGAACAGTGGAGGCAAGCTCTGGAGGAAAAAGGTTTAAAACTTAGTAGGACAAAAACAGAGTATTTGGAGTGTTCATTTAAAGATGGAATTACTACAAATAAAATGGTATCTTTGGATGGTGAACTGATTGTAAAAAGCAATAGTTTTAAGTACCTGGGATCGGTATTACAGAGTAATACCGATAAGAAATAGATGGAGATGCATGTAGTAGAATTAGGGCTGGATGGATGAAGTGGAAAGAAGCGAGTGGTGTGTTGTGTGACAGAAAAATTCCAATGAAGCTGAAGGGAAAATTCTATAAAATAGCCATAAGACCGGCTATGATGTACGGAACTGAATGTTGGGCAGTGAAAAACAAAGAGGAACAACGAATGCATGTGGCGGAAATGAGAATGCTTAGAAGGATAAGATTAGAAATGAGCATATTAGGGGAAGTCTAGGTGTGGCACCAATTGATGCCAAAATGAGAGAGCATAGGTTAAGATGATTTGGTCATGTTCAACGTCGAGATGTTAATCACCCAATACGAAGAATAACTGAAGTGCAAACTCCTGGAAGGAGTAGGAAAAGAAGACCAAAGAAGACCTGGGGGGAGACGATAAGGCAGGACATGATGGTAAAGGGGATTAACATTGATATGACCCAAGATAGAATTGTGTGGAGAAATGCAATTAGGGAAACCGACCCCGCATAGGGATAAGGCAAAGAGAATAATGATGATCTAGTCTAAACTGTCTAATTATATAATATTATGATATGCACATAATTTTTTTGTAATCCTTCCAAGCTATGTGCAAAAATTACTGCGTCGTCGGCATACCTAATGTTGTTTAGAAGCACTCCTGTGACTAATACGCCTTCCTGTAGTTCTCTCAGTGCTTGCTCGAAGATATGTTCAGATTGTTCAGGATCCGTGTTCAATTACACTAGGGACATAATGCATCCTTGTCTCCCTCCTCTATCCATCGAGATTGCCTCTGTCAACTGGTCGTCCACTTTAATGTTTGAAGTTTGGTTGTCATGTAAATTATATATTATTCTCAAGTCTTTATCACTAAAGGCCCACTTCTTTTTAGACGATTATCTCGATTTGTCTCTCTGATTACTTTTAGTAATCCATAAAAAAATGTATACGTCACAGTTGACAGTTGACATCCCTGCATTTCTGCATAAATACTTGTACAACGAATAGAGCCTGTTGAGTGCCTGATGCATCGCGCCATCCAAATTGTGTCCATGACACTTGTCCTTCGCATTTTTTATATATTCTGCCGTGTACCACTTCTAAAACCGTTTTAAGTAAGTGGCTCATTAGGCTAATTATTCTGTAGTATTCGCATGTTTTTGTATTTAATTTTTTGCTATAGTTACAAGGGTCAACTTTAAACAGCTTTGGAAGATTTTGACAGTTTTTTGATTTTCAGGTTTTTTCGATTCTCCAGAATCCTGCACAAATTTGTCAGGGCCCATAGCTTTACCATCTTTGGTTTTTTAACAGCTTACGTGACTTCTTCGATGGTAATCAGGGGTCATGTTTGACATTCTGTATCTTCAATGGTATTCTGCCTATCATCTACAAAACTTACTTCCACATAATTCTTTTATGTGTGTAGTATCTGTTACATACTTAATCCTTTGATTAAAAGAAAAGTCGTTGAATCTAGCGAAGAATAAAATGCCGTATCTAAATAGAGTGAGGTTCAACCCGGAGGATTATATATACAAAATGGCCAACAGAACGAGACAATAGGTGAAAGTGATATTGTACAAATATCTCAGAATAGAGCAAGCGCAAAAAATCTCTGGACTACTAGTTGAGTCTGAAGGGATGACTATAACCTAGGGATAAGCGCCCACTTATATTCAACCTAGAGATTCCCAAACTGTGCTCCGCGGAGCACCGAGTCCTCCGCGAAGCATCTACAGGTACTCCGCTATATGGCGGTAATAAACGGTTAACCATTAAAAAGAAAACTCCGCTATATCGATGGCTGAAAGAAACAGTGAGATATCATTTCAAATTGAAATTACAAGATGATGATAATTAAAGTGTGCAGTAATATTAAAAATGAGAAATAGGTAACCAAAAACTTATTTTTATTGGATATTAATCTATCATATACAATACAAACCTGACATTCGATTGCAGTTATGCCAAATTCAGCCGGATATTACTAACCTGTGCAAATCAAAGCAGCCTCATTCTTTACATTAAAATGAAGACATTACGTACGTTTTTAAAATTTTAGAAATAGGATCTGTATGTTCATTTTATTTTTGTTTTTCGTTATATATGTAATTAAGTTTCTTACGTTTGCCATTAAAAAAATTAAATAAAGTGAATAGAAAATAAAATGATTAATATACCACAAAGTTCTTAAGTTCTTAAACTTTGCAGTCTTTAATATTTCTAAAATGAGTTTCGTGTCACTTTTGCTCTTTTTTGGAATGATATGAGTTTTTTTTTTAATTTCAACTCCACTGTTTTTGTTCCACCATTATGAATTTAGTGTTTGTGAGTGCCATATAGTGCGCAGGACTGACAGTATTAGTTAGATTTTTGAATATTGCGCCAACTTTTTCCTGTCAAATCGATACGTCGAAGTGGACATCGAAACATCAAAATAAATTTATTTTAAAGAAAATTTCTGGCTTTTTCCTAGTAAAAATAGGAAATTGTATTAATATGCCACGAGAAAATATCTTCAGAACCATAATACTAACAGAACCACATTAAAATACTAGTAGAATTATTCAATAAAATCTACGACACTGCGGAAATTCCGAAAGAATGGTTAATATCTGTGTTCATTTCAATACTGAAAAAATCCAATGCAATGAAATGTAAAGAATATAAAACGATCACCTTAAGCAAATTTTAAAAATTGTCTTGAGAATGATTCGTGGACTTAGAAGATAAAATAACAGGAAACGAATTGGGATTCAGAAAAGGCTTTGGCACTAGAAAGCCATTATGTACTGAATAGGCAAAATCTGATCTCCGCGTTGAAGAATAATAAATAAAATACCAAGTTGGCTTGATATTTGAAATGAATTTGAATAAAGATCATATTATATATTGAAACAAAATAAATTGCAAAAATGTTATATCTAAAGATTTTCTGATATTGCTGAATGTTCAATTTTTTGCCTCCGCCACTGTTGTTAAAGTTAAAATCTTCCAGATTAGTAAGTGACACGGGTGTGAAAAGAGAATTAAATATGCGAATGTAACTCTCGCGGCTTAACATGCTTAATCAATCAAAAGGGCGGGTGGTTTCACTTTAGATTACATAACAAAACGGCCGTATGTGTAAACAGCGCGAACAATGGCATTAGCATGGGGATACACTGATAAGGATTTCAGATAAAATTTTGGCGATGTATGCATAGTGGTTGGTGAATGGTTTAACAATATCAATCAAAATGTAATTAAGGGTTGGTCATTTCAAATTTTAATTGGGCTAGAAAAATTACAAAGAAGCTACATATACTGTACTACATCGTTCAATATAGCTCTGCAATCATATTTTGGAGGAAAGGATTTTTCCTTGTAGGATCCCGTATAGGTATATCAAATAGTAACTTTTATTTTAAGTAAATCAATATCATCATTTATCATTTGCCCTATAATCCCATACTTTACCAGCTATGCGAGCTACCTGTTTACTCAGCAAACTAAAACTACTAAATGTATGGTTCAAAAAAGGATGATCACAAGTCACTTTCATGTTGACATAACTGATGGGATTCCTCATTCTCTTTGCCTTCATCTCCATGCGAGGTTGGTACATTTTTGGGTACATAAGTTTGTGTTTCTTGGGTCATACCAGTATAAATCACCTTCACAGAAATGTCCTGTCTAAGCGTCTCCCAGCAAGTCTTCTTCTGTCTTATTCTCCTAGTCTTTCCAGGTTCTTACTGCAAGGAACTTGCAATTATTTTTATTGGATAATTTGTCATTTCGATGGTGAATTCTATTTATTCTCTTTCATTTTGCCATATTTTTTCAGTTAATACCACTTTGAGATATATCCTAATATATACAGTAATATAGTGATACATTGATACAGACGGCGAAAGAATTATTGAAAGCGATGAAGATAGAGAGTTGTGATACTGATACAGCGATACTGAGGCAGCCAAATACACTATGAGATTTGTATCGCCATACTTATACTTACGACACGTATCGATACAGATCTTAACGTGAATACGATACATGTCGCAAGTATCAGTATCGCGTTACAAATCTCATAGTGTATTTGGCTGTCTCAGTATCGCTGTATTAGTATCACAACTCTCTATCTTCGTCGTCTACAACTTTATCGCCATCTGCATCACTGTGGTGAAATAGATACAAATCTCATGATACAAGTATCGCAACTTGTCGCAACTTGTCGCGATACATGTATCGATACCGATCTTAACGTGAATGGGGTCCATAAGTAAAAAATTCAAGAACATTAAATAACAACAAAAACTGGTAACTTTGACAAAGAAAAATTAATTACTTGAGTGTAGGTCTTAGACTGTATTATTCATACAAGAATGTCAGAAAGAAAGCAAAACAAGCCCGCTGTTTTTACTGCCAAAAACACCCCTAACAGCGAATTTTCAAACATGTTGGTATATATCTCATGTGGGTAGATTAGTAATTAACATACTCCATGCCTCAAAAGATTATAGGGCAGGTAAGAATTCATTAAATAAAAGTAGAAAGCACATCAAAAAAGTCAAAAAGCCTATAGTTTAGTAAGTTACAGCATGTAATGCTAGAGTTCTGTTGTCAGAAGAATGATGTACAGAAATAGAAAGCAAAATGTCAAACAATAACTGAAACATAACAGGAATAAGTGAAGTCAGAAGAAAATGGGAAAATTTGAACACCTTCAGATCAGGTCACCATTTTGAGCACATGGGAAACAAAGATATTTCAGTGGGAGGTATTGGGTTCTTTGTCTACAAAATAAAAATTAAGCATAACACACATATGTCAAAATAATTTTAAGCACAGTTGCTTACTTAATCATAAAACTCAATAAAAGGTATAACTTCATCAAGAAGAAGAAGAATTCCAATTGATAGCCGTCGCATTGATAGCCGTTATTCTTGATAATATGTATAAATGTGTATAAATGCGGCAAACTTTACAAAGTTACACGAAAACAATAACGAAATAAAAATTCAAAGAGACGTTACACAAGGTGGTACTGGCACACTATCGCCAAAGCTTTTTATAACTGCCTTAGAGCATGCTGTTAACACCTTTAAGAGGGTTCCTAGAGGTATGTATCGACGGGAAAGGACTTCATGAGCTGAGCTATGCTGATACCAGTTTTGATATGAGATGAATGAAGAGGAAAGTCTTCAACTAGTGTGTACTGCCACTGCCAGTAATGATATAAGGCGCGAAAACGTCGTCCATAACAAAAAACATTGCTTAAAAACCAACTTTCGCAAAAAGATGGATGGAGCGTTCAATGATAGACTAACAATAAATGACAAAAGCAGAAACGAAGATCTACGAAACAGAACCTTGCTGATTGAAGTGAAGTGAAGATGGACTAACTACCCTGCATGGATGAAAAATGGAAAGTGGACACGCAAATTAACCGAGTAGACATCAAGAGCAGATAAACAAATCAGAGGAAAACCACCTACAAGATGGCAAGATGATCTGTGAAAGATGACGAAAAATTGGATCCATGCTACACAAGACCATGCACTCTGGATAAAAATAGGGAGGCCTAAGTCTTACAGTCCTATACACACAACCAAACTTATAATATGGAATCATTTGAAATTTTTTATTATTTTAAGCTAATTAAATCTAAATTTAATTTTCTTCCCTTGCACCTCTCCTGAGCCTAACTAATTAGAGGTTATAGAACCAAATCAACATACCTGCGAGCTATTAAAGTTGGTTGGATGAAAAATAAAGGATATTTTTTTCATTATAATACCTCCATAGAACTTCCCCTTTAATATTTGTGAACAGATCTGGCAGTTGCCGTTCGTGCTTTTATTCCTCGCCCTCTTTAAGTACACGAATTCGTTGATGATCTATTTTATATAAATCCTATTTTTGTTTCAAAATAGCACACTTTGCCAATTTCCAATGTTCCAGTTTTGGTGTTGAAGATACCACTTTACGTGATCAATCTTGTGCTGCCTGTATACCTCGGGATCCCGTATATGTTTCCTGCTATATAGTACTTGGTCATAGAAACTCTTCTTCTTGTCGTTTTAACTAAAATACTTACACTTATAGCTTCCAAAAGCTGCAGGTTTCAAATACATGGTGTTTCAATATAAGTTTGGTTGTGTATAGCTTGAAACGCTTAAGAGCAATGTAAATGTGTCAGTTGTGTTCATTTTATTTTCTTTCTAACTAATATCAGTTTTCTGCCATTCCTAATCATCCCTTTGCACCTTAGAACATGTCCCTTAAAGTAGAGGATGGATAAACCTGTTAAAATCAATAAAAATAGTCAATATCATCTTGAATGTTGTTCAAATTATGGTAAAAAATTTAAGTACAGTAAACTAATTTTGTTTTATTATTAAATATTCAATCTTGTAGTACATAAATTTATTCATTCCAATATAGTCCAGGGCGCATCTGTTTTGAGATGTACGTTGAGAGGTGACATATTTTTTTGCAGAAATTACTTGGAATTAGCTCATATAATAATAATTGATTTATCCTCACACTCAAAGAGGTTCGCAACATTGTTTAAAAAATCAAAATGTCAAAAATGAAGGAAAAATTCGATTTTTTTTCTTAGTTTTTTGATTATAACTTTAAAAGTATTCATTTCCGAGAAAAGTTGCATAACATAAAAGTTGCGTAATTAAATTTCCTACAACATAAGATTGCCTATTAATTTAAAAAATTGTCACCCTTGTTTCAAAATAGCAATAATTTTGAAAAAACCATATAAAAACAAGTATTCGCATTTTACGTTTCTCAACTATTTGTGCTACACTTAGGACCTTCATATTTCACCTAGACAAACTTTATCATCTAATAAAACAATGCTGTAAATATTATTAATATCGGTTTAATAGATTTTGCAAAATAAAATTTGCAATCCAGTTTTTGCAAAAAATTGCATTTTTTCAAAATGTTCCCAGACTGAAAATAAAGCAGATAGCAAGTTGAAATTTTTTTAACGTATAGAAGAATACTCTGCCTTTCATTTTCATTTGCAAAATTAAAACTGGTTAACTACGACGGCGTCAGGAATTTTTTTAAATAAACATTAATTTTTGGTTCTACGCGCAGGACAGCGGATACGTTTGCTCTGATTGGGCATTCCAATGACCAGTCAAAAATGATCGAATATTGCGGTTGTGAACAAACAATTGTGTTGTTGTTAATCATTGTTAAGTTGGTGTTTTAGTTTTTATTGTTTTGAGAACAGAGACAAAAGTAAATTAATACTTGTAGCTTGTAGTGACTTTTAAACAGTTTTTAAAAGCAACAGCTACTTAAGTATAAATATTTTAGCATTGTAATGAAAAATTATATATTCTATTTGGAAAATGTAAAATGTTCGATTCACACAAGTTGATTTCCACCAAAATTTCTACCAATCTTTATCTAATATATTATTTTCTTACTCAATATTTGGTTGTATTTTAATATTTTAATTCCACAAAAATCAAACTAATTTGATTATTGTTTGTGAATATTGTTTTTAAACAATTGCATATGTTTAAAAATAATAAACTTTTATTATCTATGATAAAATATATGAAAAAAGAAAGTTTTTGCTAAAAAAGTATTATTTCAAAGTACTAAAAATTAAAATTTATCAATCATTATCAAAGGTCATTGGAATGCACAATCAGAGTAAACGTATCCGCTACCCTGCGCGTAGCACCAAAAATTAATGTTTATTTAAAAAAATCCATGACGGCGTGGTAGGTAACCGATTTTAACTTTGCAAATTGCAAATGAAAGGAATAATATTCTTCTATTTGTAAAAAAAGCAATCTTTAACTTGCTATCTGCTTTATTTTCAGTCTTGCAACGTTTTGAAAAAAATTCAATTTTTTTGCAAAAGCTGGATTGCAAAATTTATTTTGCAAAATCTACTAAACCGATCTTAATGAGATTTACAGCATTGTTTCACTATAAAATAAAGTTTGTCTGGGTGAAATATGAAGGTCTTAGATCTAGCATAAATGGTTGGCAAAAGTAAAATTCGTATACTTGTTTTTTATAGTTTTTTCAGAATTATTGCTATTTTGCAACACGAGTAACAATTTTTAAAATGTTTAGCCAATTATATATTGTAGGTTTAATTACGCAACTTTTATGACAGCACAACTTTTCTCGGAAATGAATAAGTTATAATCAAAAAACGAAAAAAAATCGAATGTTTCCTTAATTTTTTGACATTTTGATTATTTAAACAATAAAAAAAAGGTCTAGAGGACCGTTTCAGGTCCTTTAGATCTCAGCTCACCATTTCTTTCATAATTTATTTAAAATGGCTCTTTCTTATTATTAATAATCCTTAAATCTGTTCTGGTTTATTGTCTCTTGTTGGAATGTACCTTATCACTCATTTTATCATGTTGCCTGTTATGTTACTTACTCATTTTCTCTCATCCCCGTTTATAATAAAAAAACACCATACAGCTAATCACTTTGGTCTGTCATATATCTCATTTTCCTTTCTATTAACATTCTGTCACCTCTTTCTTTTTAGATTCTTTAGACTTTACTTAACAATAGGATACTGCACACCTAAATCAATTATGACACATTCATTCAAACTTCTTTCAGACTATAATATTTAAGTTTTAATGCATACACTATCCTTTTTCATCTCTTTCCTATCTCTCTTTTCATTTCCATTCATATCAGGCAACCTCCATTATCCATTTATCCCAATTTAATTTTTTCACATTTTGCATTTGTTTGATTTCAGTTGCTATCACATACGTTCACAAATTTCTGCACTTAAATATATTTATTTAGTTCAGTCTGTTCATTCCACTACCACCTATATAAATCTAACTCATAGTTCTCTATTTCATATACTCATTTAATTTAGATTCTTCTTTACATACTGACACCAACCCACAATTTGACCTATATTGGTAGCTCTTATTCTAATTTTCATTCACTAATCTTCGTTGGTAGCCTATCAAGGTACATTTCCTTTAATTCATTCAGTCCATCCAAAACTACATGAAGTTCAATTAGACTTTATTGTCACATAGTTTATTTTATTATATTATTACATACTTTCATTCATTCCACAATACTATATACAATCATATCTTTGACACCTATATTTACCTCACTAACAGTAATCTTTAGTTATTTAATTGTGTCCACAATTATTCTCCCACTTTTAACAGACATAATTATTAATCAGTACAATAGTATGCTAATAAATTTAACACATTAAATAGTCGCTTTTTGTATATAATATACTGTTTTCTCGCAATATTCTACCCCTTACCTTCGTTGCCTGCTTGCCTTGTTAGGCAACCAACAGTACATCACATAAAAATACTCTTAAATTCTGATTTTTGGTTTGTTTAGCTTCTTATTTTTCCACGCAAGTCTAATAATTGTTTATTATGTAGTATGTTTCTTTGTTTTAACTAAACTTAACTTTCATCTCGTCATTTCACATTCCATGACGTCACAACTTAAACCATGAAATATATCTATGTACATTAAATTTAATAAATCTATAAGTTATTCTGGAATAGAGAGTTCCTAATTTAAACTTTGCAATAGATTTTAATATTCAAATAATTTAAATTACATTTTCAGACATTTATTAACAACCTTTGCATTTTACTAAAAAATCCAAAATTCAAATTAAGCTTTAACCAAAAATTGGCTTTATCTTGTCATGTCATGTCACTCTTGTCAAATTGTATATCCACTTCCTAATTTCTCAGTTGGTCTGTGCCCATTGAATTGGCAAGTACCTAGCATCTTCGAGCAGGGAAGCATGGCACCCTTTTAGCATGTGTTCTATTATATCTATTAACATCGACTTGTAGTCATAAAATTTTAGTAAATTATATTATGTAAACCATATATAATGGGGTTACCACTATATATAGTGTGCTAGTTTCAAACTACTCGGCAGGATGTAAGTATTCCCACATTTTTTTCACTCTAACAGTCACAATTTTAACCTTTTGCTTTAAACTAACGTGGAAATACTTTATTCTAGGCACTGAAGATGTTCTGTATTAGAACGAAAACGTTTTGCAATCCATGACATTTTAGATAGTTTTTAAATAAACGATTTTATACCAGAATACATCTCGAAGTTTTTACTTCTGTATGAGTTATTTAAACAATGTTCCGGACCTTTTTGAGTGGGAGGATAACTCAAATATTATTATATGAGTTATTTTCAAGTAATTTGTGCAAAAAAATATGAGTCACCTCTCAACGTCCAAATGTACTAATATTTTTACAGATGCGTCCTGGTCTAATAATGATTTATTGCTTTGAGTAACGTGAAATTTATGTCTATTACACATCACTGGTTGTGTTCCAAATAAAAAAAAAAGAAATTGCAAGTACCTACATCTTTACAAGGAATCAAGTGACTATTCGTATTTAATCGCATTGTTTAGGGTGACTCATCATGACCGAGGCAGACTTCTTCAGACTTCTTGAAACTTTTTTAACTGCGGGTTGTTTGGGATTATAAAATGTTGTCTGGACAAGTATTTGCTCAGTAGATTAGCATTTGTCGAATATTTCGTATTACTCATAATGGGGTGTATTCTGTAACATTTCCGGTAAATTTAAGAGGCCTCTAAAATTTAACTTTTAACGGTCCTCTAAAACTTTTCGGTTAGATTGTCATTCTGTAAACACATATTATAAAGGACCGCTAAAATAATATTATTTTAGAGGAATCCTCTAAAAGGTTTTGGAACAAATACGGCAACGTCGCACGTTGATCGTTTTGAACTACTTTTAACCTAGAAATTGACCGAAAAGTGACTGTTAGAGGAAGGTTAGAGGCCAAAAACCTTAAGAAGAAGAAGAAATTGACAGTTTCCTAGAAAATAATATTTATTATATTTAATTATTTTTTAGTAAAACTCATATTTACCAATTAAACATTTTTATTTATAAAGTTATACATTAAAATATTGCTGAAAAATTGCATATCTTATTTCTTCTCCCCTTCGACACTAATTTTGTTCAAATGGTCTATTTTCAATAACATTAAGGTCATCTTATTAATCTGCATCTGGTTATAAACCTTCTGAAACTTTACCTTTGTAATCATTTGGTACGTTTTGTAATGTTCCACAATAACTTTAAATAATTTTACCTGCATTAATAGGATTTAATTGCTTTGACAAACATCTTTGACTTCCAACACTTTTTCAATAACATCTCTAGGTACTTAGTCTTAGGTAAGGTACCTACTTCCTTTGAAATGGTAATTGTAGTTATGTATTTACTTTCAGGTCAATTATTTACTTTGTGTTTATGCTGTAATCTGAAATCAGCTCTACAAAAAGAAACAAACATTTGAATTTTGTTACTTATAGGTGTAGTGTGTCAATTGTAAAGTAAAAATGAGACTTACCTTTCATTATTATTTATTAAGTACTTCTTCACCAAATACATTATAAAAAGCCATTTTCCATGTTTAAATATTTATCTCCAGTATAATACAAGAATAACAAACTACTATTCATACAAACATAACCCAACAAAAATAATCAAACCACATTTAACGGACTGCTAAAAATTTAGCGGGTACGTTTTGACATCCTCTAAAATATTTTTATTTAGAGGGAGTTTTAACGGTTTAGGTTATGATTTTAACGGATATATGATTTACAGAATACCAAAATATTTTTAGCGGGCGCTAAAATTTTAGAGGCCTCTAAAATTTAACGGAAGTGTTACAGAATACACCCCATTGGGGTGTATACATAATTTTTACCACTATTAAAAAACAGAAATATAATGAAATATACTTGCAAACTTTGAACCACATCTCAGATTTTTAAACAAGTTTCGGGAAAGTATGTATTAGAATAATTTTCGCCATGTCTAATAGTGAATTTAATTTTCATATAATTTTTAATACCAGAAAGTTAAAAATTTTCAGTCTAGACTATTTCCTCTAAAATTCTTCTTTGGTGTTTTGCGTGTATTTACGTTTTATAAGAAGTGAAAGCAGAAATATTCCATAAAATATAGGTACTGCGAGGCATAAGTTGGGGTTATTGAAATATACGGGTGATTGATTAGTGGGGTAAAGCTCAATAGATCCGCTATAATAATAGATAGCAATAAAAGTTATTAACAAAAATTTTAGCAACCTTTGAGCTTCACATTACAAAATTAGTTAGAATGTTACAGGGTGTTCGATAACACAGTGGCAGACCCAACTTATGTTTTTTTTAAATGGAACACCCTATATTTTATTTTAAATTCGAAATCCTGTTAACTTCTCCATCACAAAAATATAAAGGTTTGTTATGTTATACAGGGTATTTACAAAGTTATAACCAATTTTATATTAAAATCGTAACAAGTGCAACTCCCTGTATAAATAAAAATAAACAAAAGAGCAATAGATTATTAATGCCATATTTTTTTACATATTGTCAAAATAATTTTAAATGGAATACCCTGTATTTTATATCACTATTGAAATGCACCATCACCGTACTATAATTTTTTGATACCATTCCCTATGTCTAAATTTATTAGTTTTCGAGATATTTTCATTTTTCAGAGCAAATTATTTTAGGTGTCTAAATTAATCTAAATTTTAACTAAGCCATGACTGAATTGACAATTGCCGACTGATTATCCATCTGGTAATCAATGTAACAATGTAGCAAATAAACAAATAAAAATAATTTATTAGTAATACATTTTACAAAAAAAAACACAACCACAACATGCAACATTTTTGAAACAATTAAAAACTACTTTTTTATGTAAATATAACAAATAAAGAAAGAAAATTAGTAATAAATTTTACAAAAAAACACACAAACACAAAATACAACATTTTGTGAAGACAATTAAACACTACTTTTGTATGTAAATGTAACAATGTAACAAATAAAGAACAAAAAATAATTTATCAGTAACACATTTTGCAAAAAAACATGTTCGAAAAAATTAGAAGCTACTTTTAATAAAATATATTTAATATTTAATTACCTAAGGTGTTCAAAATTACTTGATAACACATTTATGCACGCCTAAAAACGATCATTGAATGAGCTACTTACTCTACGAAGCATTTGTAAATTAACACATCGAAATACACTTTTTTTTTCTATTTTCATCTCATCTCTTGTTGTTGGAGGTATTTTATAAACTTCATTATTAACGTAACTCCAAAAAAATCAGTCCTGTTTATTAAATTCTGGCCATTTGGGTGGCCACGCTACTTGTCAATTGAAAAATGAAAATATCTCGAAAACTAATAAATTTAGACATAGGGAATGTTATCTAAAAATTAAAGTACGGTAATGATACTTTCCAATAGTGATATAAAATACAGGGTGTTCCATTTAAAATTACTGAGAAAATAATGTACTTGCGTTTTGACTCACCCTGTATTTGATATAAAGAAAATTAGCAATATCACTCATTCCTGAAAATTTTGACAATACGTAGAAAATATGGCATTAATAAACCATTGCTGTTTCGTTTATTTTTATTTATACAGGGAGTTGAATTTGTTACGATTTTCATATAAAATTGGTTATAACTTTGTAAATACCCTGTATAACATAACAAACCTTTATATTTTTGTGATGCAGAAGTTAACAGGCTTTCAAATTTAAAATAAAATATAGGGTGTTCCGTTAAAAAAAACAAAAGTTTGGTCTGCCACTGTGTTATCGAACACCCTGTAACATTCTAGCTAATTTTGTAATGTGAAGCTCAAAGGTGGCTAAAGTTTTTGTTATTAACTTTTATTGCTATCTATTACTATAGCGGATCTATTGAGCTTTACCCTACTAATCAATCACCCTGTATGTTCATTTTGATAGTTGATTTTTAGAGTTTTCTTTAGTATTTACACAGTTGGGCATAGGTTTAACCAAACTTCTTTTTTGTACTTTTATACCGTGTGGAAGAAAATAAATGTTTTCTTATGTTAAGTTTGAGACACGCTGTAGGGAGGATGGGGTACAAATGTGAATATACATCGGAATCATATTGTAGTCTTTTGTTTTGTGAACATTTTGTTTTATGAATGTTCCTGATATATTTAGAGAATAGACGGTTTTATAGTTTAATATGTGTTTTCACCGAAACAAAAGTTTCAGACACCCTGTAGGGATGAAAAAGTGCAAAGGTTTGCACAACAACAACATTTTATTTTTTTTTTAATTTCTCTGATATCTTTAATAAATAAGAAACTAGACGGTTTTACTCTTTATTATGTGTTTTAACTGACGACATGGGATACGTGAGGAGGCCATGTTTTATCATACTAGATACCATGTTTTATCATACTATAGTGCGAAATTAACAGAGTGTTCAAAAAAAAATAATATGTGTAATATACCTCTCGCTATTTAAAGAATCTCCACGTAGACACTAAATCCATACCTACTCTCAAGGAAATTCGACCCCAAAATATCACAGAGTCTCCATTAAACAATTTTGTCTCACTTATATTGCGCCGTTTATACCGCTTACCTGGTCGACAAATAACTCCCATTTATAGGTGTTTATCAGAATTGCGATATAAATTATTTTAATTTATATCGACAATCTACGGTCGGAATGGTAAAAATCTGTCTTCCTTAGAGCCTCCTTGACAACAGGTAGACCTAGAAATAGTACTATCGGGGGATGGAGGAAGACAGATTTTAATCAAAACGAAACCGTAGATTTTCTTATTTTGTTAATGCCATACTCTGCATAGAGTACAAAGACTCATTTCTTATGGGCTCTCTGAACCGCAAAGTGGAACGTTTTCCTGGCGGTGCCTTTTGGTATGTTTATACCTGGGTTAAGCAGAAAGCTTGAATTGAGTCGAAATTCATTTCGCTTATTCCCCGTTAGAGGGCGTTCTATCCATACTGCGATATAAATTATTTTAATTTATATCGACAATCTACGGTCGGACTGGTAAAAATCTGTCTTCCTTAGAGCCTCCTTGACAACAGGTAGACCTAGAAATAGTACTATCGGGGGATGGAGGAAGACAGATTTTAATCAAAACGAAACCGTAGATTTTCTTATTTTATCAGACTTGTTTACGCTATGTCCCTTTCTGTTTTAAAAGTTTTGTTAACTGTTATTTTTTATTGTTAATCTAGTTTTGTTAAGTTTGAAAAAACATTTGCCCAACTGTATAAATTAATATTAAAGAAAAAGAAAAAATAGCGGAATTCGTTAATCTGTTCACGAAATAATCAACTATCAAAATTTGAGTATAGTTTTCTAACTTATGCCTCTCAGATACTTACGTAAATTGCCAATTGCCATGGGTGTCTCAAAACTGCCAGTGTAAGATGTCAAAAATTACTTAAAAAACTGTGATTCTGATATAAAATTTAATAATACTCTTTCTGAAATTGTATAAGCTATGCCAAAAAATTGAATTCTAAAAATAAAGATGAAAATTATTTATTTCGCAATTAACAATCAAAACGAAAACTTACTCCTTTAATAAGTATGCTTATGTGGGGTTAAGCCACAATTGACTGTAATGAAAATTACAGTTTGTAATAATTGTTATTTGACGTTTTAATTTCTACTTCGTTTTCAAAAAAAGAATGTGTGTGTACTTTGTACGTACATAAGCAGTTATAATTCTATTATATGATTTCAACGAAATTAATATACATACTTTAAACAGTTTGTTTATATTTTATTTAAATATTAAACTCATAAAATGTATAAAAAAATTAAAGAAGAAAAATTTGCATCGGGGATCGAACCCGCGCATATTAAAGTGATTTGTTTTGAAATTAAAGTGCCTTAGCATTTAGCCACGTCGGTCATGTGGGAATATAGACTAACTGAACGTTTTAAACTTTTGACAGTTCTAAATTTAATCAAATTAGTTTGATTTTTGCGGAATTAAAATATTAAAATACAACAAAACATAGAGTAAGAAAACAATATATTAGATGAAGATTGGTAGAAATTTTGTTGGTAATCAAATTATGTAAATCAAAGCATTACATAGAAGGTAGGTACTTACATTTTACATTTTCCAAATATGTATCTATATAATTTTTTTTTAATACTGTAACATTTACAATTACGTACCTGTTGCTTTTAAAAACTATTTAAAAAGTCACTACAATTATAAACTTGCTTTTGTCTCTGTCCCCACAACAATAAAAACTAATATACACAACATTTGTTTACCTATAACCGACATATTGAACAATTATTGACATGTCATTGTAATTACCCAATCAGAGCACGTATAATACTTCAGCTGTGCCAAGGACCAAGACTTTTGATGAATTCGCGCACATATACATTTAAAAATCCACGAGGAGAATAAAACTCCTGTAGCTGGCTGTATACCATAAATCACAAAAAATACAAGATCCTTTGTAAAAGGTATATTTAATAGACCCCAATAAGGGTTACGTCACAAAACAAAACGTTTTGGGATTAATAGGTAATCCATCATCAGTGTTAAGCCCTAAAATAGTAAGTATAACCTAATTAATAATAACAAAAACATATACATTTACTCCCAAACGCGCCTAAAGAAGTATAACTTCAAAACGATTATTTTAAAAATTTTTGTGCGGAAATGTATATCCAACAAGTTGTTATTAGGTATAGTTTTTTCAAAACTGAAAGGGCCTCGATCTTGTAGGCAATACCATGCTTTTAATTGAACAAATCTGAGGGTGGTGTTTGTACCCTGATGACATCAAATTGGTAATCAATTTTGTGTGTTTTTGAATTATTTGTCTGTGTGTTGTGTGTTGCATACAGTAGGAAAAATGAAAGAATACCAATGAACGAACATATAAAACACGCTGTATTTTCCTGTCACCGTGTCATACAAAAAATTGGCCAGCGCAAGTACATGTAATAATTATTATTACATGTAGTACTTCTGTATCTGTAGAGTAGGGAGTGTGAGTCAAGTCCTACAGCACTTGACCCATTGTCCATCCTCCCAGGGGGTTGTCGTCCTTGGTTCATCATCCATCCTGCCATTTCCAGGAAGGTGGACAAATCACCTGGTGACATCTCCCCTATTTATTTATTTTATTTGTTTGGGATACAGACAGGACAAACCCATAAAAGTATCCACTACAGAATTTCAGATACATTTACAATTTTACAAACTGATATATAACTACAAACTAAAAGTAAAAATATTCATTGAAGTAAGAACATAAATACAGAAAATGATATAATATGTATGAACAAAAGAGAAAAAAAAATGAGAAAATAAGCGATAACAAGACTGAATACACCAAAAGACTAAGTTTCAAGAAAGTGATTCTTCAATAGTTTTTTAATCATATCCGCTTTATGAAAGAAGATATCAATATCCACAACGCTAGACAATTTATTATAAGTATTTGTCATTCTATGAGCAGGTGAATTTAAAAAGTAATTTGTGCATGCTTGGTCCGTAACAAAAGTATAATTATTTCTAGTAGTGTGGCTTGGAGTACGAATTTTCAGGAAATTTATAAGGTCAATACAATCTACATTATTATTTAGGACCTTGTGAACAAATAAGACATCCACAATTTGTCTACTATGCTCAAGAAAAATTATTTTTAAATTAGAGCGAATGCGTTGTCTATCACTATCAGGATAAAATTTCCTTTTACAATAGGAAATAAACTTATTTTGAATGGATTCTACTTTAGAGATGTATACCGAATAACGCGGATTCCAAATAATAGAACCAAACATTAAAATACTATTGACATATGCCATATATAATGTTCTAATGGTAAAAGGGCTTTGTAACTCAAAACAAGTTCTATATATGAAGCCCAACTGCTTACTGGCTTTTCTAGTAATATTAGAGATATGTTGATCAAAGAGTAGCATACGGTCCAAAAGTATACCAAGATCCTTAACGCTTTCTACTGCATGCAATACACAGTTAGAAATTTCATATGTGTTATAGTTTAAGTCAGGGCTGCTGCGAGAAAAATGTATATAATTACATTTTGAAACATTTAAAAACAGGTTATTTCTTACACAATAATCAGATAAATTGTTTAAGTCTTCTTGAAATTGAATTCTATCATTAGGACATGAAATACAGTGATATATCTTTAAATCGTCGGCATACATAATAAATTTAGCAAATTTAAAACATGCAGAAATATCATTAACATATAAATTAAAAAGTAAAGGACCTAAATGGGACCCCTGAGGCACTCCTGACGTAGTGATCACAGCATTGGATTTAAAAGCTCCTAAAGTTACTTGTTGTGATCTATTTCTGACGTATGAGTCAAACCATCTTAATAAATTACCATGTATACCGATCTCAGATAGTTTCAAAACAAGAATCGAATGATCGATTTTATCGAAAGCTTTACTGAAATCAGTATAAACTGAATCAACGCTTTTTCTCTCATTTAGACTTTGAAGTATGTATTCAATGACATGTATAAGAATAAGTTTGTATCGACTGAACGTTTTTTCATAAAGCCGTGTTGTTCAATATTAAGTAGGTTTTTTACGTCATAATAAAGAAAATCAGAAATTATACTTTCAAATACCTTACTAAAAATATTTAACTTAGAAATAGGTCTGTAATTTTCAACTTTGCTTTTATTTCCGGATTTATGAATTGGAATAATAAAAGCATTCTTCCATTTATCAGGAAATTGACCGGCATTAAGTGATTTATTAAACAACAGAAATAAAGGTTCTGTTAGAGATTGTTTACAGTTTTTAATAAAATCAGTAGGTAGCTCATCTGGTCCAGGCCCTTTATGAGGTAAATTTTCAAGTTTATTTTCAATAATTTCGCGAGTAATAGTATATTTACAGATATTTAAAGGCGTGTTAGTGTAAATATTACCAAAATTGCTAACATTACTAGGTACAAAAATAGAAGCAAAGTAATCAGAAAATACGTTACAAATTTTCTGTACGTCAGTAGTAGAGCCCTGAGCAGTAAGCAAACTGTTTGGAAAACTATTGCAATTTCTCTTATTTTTTACAAATTGCCAGAAATATTTAGGATTTTCAGTAATATTGGTTTCAACGTTAGTTAAATATTTTTTATAATCTTCATTTATTAAGGATTTAGATGTGCCCCGTAAAATTTTGAAGGTTAAATAATCTAAATTATTGTTGTATTTTTTCCATCGACTATGAAATTTAAGCTTTTCTTTAATAACTTTTATTGTAGAAGTAGAGAACCAAAAAGGGTATCTTTTATAGTAATTAGGATATGTAGGTACATGCAAATTAATGATTTTATCAATAATATTATAAAACAAATTTACAGCTTCATTTATATCATTTAACTTAAATTTAGTTTTCCAATCAACTGCATATAAAAGACGGTTAATTTCATTAAAATTCGAGAGTTTAAAATTTCTTCGAGATTGGTTTAAAACCCTAGTGCAAATATTAAAAGGAATATCTACATCAAACTCTAAAGTATTGTGATATTTATCCTCGGGAACTAGTGGATTCGTAGACAAACATACATTTTTTATCAAAAAACTATTGTTAAATATAAGGTCTAAAGTATTACCTGATTTATTGACATTTGGGTTGTACTGAACCATACCAACCAAAGACATGGTGTCAACTAATAAGCTTGATCTAGGATCATTATAATTACTTGGTTTGCAGTGGTCATTCCCATATAGTAACCGTTTAATTTCAGGGAGATTAAAGTCTCCACAAATGACAAAAATATCATTAATATTATTTAGGTAGATATCAACAAGCTTATTACAAAAAAAATTTAATGCAGCCATGTCTCTGGGAGGTATGTACACACAACCTATGTGTACTTTTTGTTTATTCTGAGGAGTGATGGTGACCCAAACATCTTCTGCTTCAGAACACCAAGACTCCTCGGAATAGCTAGTAAGTTCCTCTGACACAGCTATAAGAACACCTCCTCCCGTAAGTTTGGTAGAAGAACTTGTCTCCCTATCCCGTCTATACACTTTATAACAAGAAAAAATTTCTTCACTTAAAATTGATGTATTCAGCCACGCTTCCGTCAAACAAATTATGTTTTGTTCACAGTTAAGAATATTGCGAAATACAATGCTAACTTTTGAATTTAATCCTCTAACATTTTGATACAAAAAAGACAGATTAGAAACACCAGCCATATCCATAAAAAAAAATACAAAAAACAATGTCAAAAAAATAAATATGTAGTTTAATCCAACTTCTCGATATCCCCATCGCATGAAATTTTTATAATTCGGGATCTATCATCCTTTCGCACAAATATGACGCAATTTCTTGTCCAAATATATTTGTATTGTTTTGATTTCGCAGCTAGTTTCGTATCTCGTAGAAGTTTTTTATTTTTAGGGGTCAAGTGTTCATTAACATATAATTGGTCAGATATATTTGCTATTTTCAATCCCCTAAAACTACCATTTTGACGACGTTTTGCTTTTGCGGCAGCCAGAAATTAATCCTTTTTAATTTTTTTAGAAAATTTTACAATAATAGGCTTAGGTAGATCTGTACGAAAAGTTGAGGAACGGTAAAAAGAGTCAACATCACCTTCGGTTATAGGGAGATCGATAGCCGAACCAATTTCGGAAACTATTTTTAAAACATTCTCGTTATCTTTAAAAGGAACTCCGCATATCTCAACATCATTGGCTCTTAACTGTTGCTCAAGTGTATCCACTCGAGAGTTTAAAAACTTGACCTCATCCCTTAAATTTAAATTTTCTTTTGTCAACTTTTCAATTTCCTTAATCTTGTTAGTAAGAGTAGAAATAGTATTTTCAAAAGTTGTAATTGAATCGCTGCAAAAATTAACAGACTGCAACAAATCTCCGTATTTAATGTTCATTGATGCCATATCCTTCTGAATACTATGCAAAACTTTCAACGTTTGTGACGAGGAAGTTTCTTCTAAAGGAAAGTCATCAGAATCTTCATCAGTATATCCGCAAGTGTAGGCCAAGGCTCGCCGAACGCATACTCTCGTATTGACGATAACTCCGGACATTCACATAGGACATGCTCGACAGTTTCGTCATCTCGTTCACACCTCCTGCATAGAGATGTGTCTACTAGCCCCAGTGTGTGGAGGTGTTTTCTTAGTTGACAATGGCCAGCTAAAAAACCAACTGTCAAGCGTAGGTTTTTCCTGGTCATTCTCAAGTACTTTTCTGATGCTGACTTCCAAGGTTCCTTAGTGTTACCTTGGCAAGTCTACATCCTTGTCATTCTTCCCATCTTTTCACGGTTTGCGTGTGGGAGTGACATTTGACAATTTCCGCGATTGTTGTAGTTGACCAGCCAAAAAGATCACCAGGGCCTAAGAGTATTAGGCCTGCTGCCTTCCTAGCTAGCTGGTCAGCAATGCGGTTGCCTTTATTTCCGTTGTGTCCTTTAACCCACCTCAGGATGATGTTGTTACCATCCGAAGCTTGGCCTAGTGATTCATGACACTCCATTACTAGCCCTGATATGACACGTGGTCTGTTAAGGGTTAGTAGCGCTTGTCTGCTGTCGGTGCAGATTATTATAGTTTTGCCGGCTATACCTTTCCCGATTATCTCTTTTGCGGCTATGGAGATACCAGTCAGTTCAGTCTGAAATACGCTGATATTTTTGCCCTATTACATATACTTGCGCTGGGCAATTTTCTTTGTGACACGGTGACAGGAAAATAGAGCGTGTTTTATACGTTCGTTCATGGGTATTCTTTCATTTTTCCGACTGTATGTAGGACGTATAATAAAATAGTAAATGATGTCTCCGACTTTCTATCAATCCTCTACTGTTGATATATTTTTGTTGTAGACTTCTTCATTTAGTATTGGCAATCAAAGCCTGCTTTACTTTGCTGATGAGTGTGCTACATATTTTCCTTTATTTAAGAAGGATGACAGCTGTTTCTTTGATGACTATTGGTGTATCCTTCTATTGTACTGTGTGCTCATTTTTCCAGGCATGTTTGTATATCTGTAATTTTTCTTTTGATGTATATCTCATGCTGATTTATCCTGACACTTAATAGTCTTACGGTTTCTCCTACATAGAGATTGTTGCGTTCAAAGAGTATTTTATAGATGCAGTTCTTTGATGTGTGTTGATGGGTATGGTTTTGGATACGGTATATCTCAGTGTGTTGGTTGTTTTGAATTTAGTTGTGATGTTGTATTTATATCTGATCCTTTTTCATTTTTCTGATGAGCTATTTACATCTAGTATTGTTGTCATCTTTTAATCTTCTTGTGGATGTTTCTAGATTGCGTGTGGTGTTTTGCCGTTTCTTCCTTCAATGCTTTTTTGTAAATGACAATAGGTAATCGTTTTTTGTCAAAACCTTTGTTAGCAGTTTCTTTCTTCCTGAAATTCATTTTCATTAGAGCAGTAGTTTTAGTTGTATATTTCGTGTCCTCTTTTGTGTAGTGACGAGCGAGACTGGTCTTGGTCTTGCGGTCTTGGTCTTGGTCTTGCAGCAAGACCAAGACCAAGACCAAGACCGCCTTTTGGTTTTCAAGACCAATACCAAGACTAGGTATTCAAGACCAAGACCAAGACCAAGACCGAACTTTGCAAGACTACGCAAGACCAAGACCAACCTGCAAGACTCTTGCACTTTTTTGCGAAATTGGTTTTTTATTATTTAACTATATTTTTTTAGTTCAATAATATATACTGACATTGTAATAAACCTTAAACAATATCGAATTTTTAAAATACATAATATTTTGGTTATATTTTTAAGTCGTTTTGATTAAGTCAAGCGGTTTGTATTTTCTCAACCTTCAAAGTGCCCAGAAGGCAAGTTTTCAAACGGCGACAGTTCAAGGACAATTGAAATTACTTGTAAGACAAAAAAATGTAATTATAGATAGGGTAATCCATTTTAAAAAAATGCCATAAAAAACGGTTTTTATGTACCAGTAGCTTTCGCTTTTTTGTCTAATAAAAATACTGACACTTATTTCAATTCTTTTCGCATAATCGAGGAAAAATGTAGGTCGTTAAATTTAAAATTTATACCAAAAAATATCATAATAGATTTTGAAAAGGGATTCACAATGCTGTGAAAGCGTTGTGGCCTAAATAAAAAATAACTGGTTGTCGATTGTAATGTGTCAAGCTTGGTATCGCAAAAATCAAAACTTAGGTTCAGTTTCTGAATATAATGACAAAAATTCCGATACTGGGAAATTTTTAAAATTATTTTTTGGATTAATTTTTTACAATCAACGAAAGTTGGAAGTTGAATTATTTGTGAAAATCCCGGATGCCAAACGCGTAAAGAATTTTACTGATTTCATAGTTGAAAACTATTTGGAAGAATCTAGGTTTTCCTCAGATAGTGCCAGTACTACAAATAGTATGTGCCGCACTTTAAATGCATGCTCATCATTTCAGTGTGTTTTAAATTCTAGTTTTTACTACCCACATCCGAATATTTTGAACTTTTTAAATGTCATAATGGGTATTCAATCCAAAAATATGTGAAAATAAAAAGTGCGAATAACTCGTGCTACGAGTGTTTAAATAAAACTAAACAACTGCAAGATAACAAATTACAGAATTAAGCGTTTATAACTCCCCATTAGGTTTAGTTATTATGTTATAGTATTAGGTCTATAAATAGGTATGGTAAATATGTATGTATTTACTAAAAAGTATGTTTTAGTTAGTTTATAAAAAAAGTTAATTATTAAATAAATTAAAAAATGTTTGATTTTTGTGTATTTTATTCGAAATTGTTTGGTCCAAATTATTACTACCAAAAAAGCAAGACCAGCAAGACTCTTGCAGCAAGACCAAGACCAAGAACAAGACCGGCTAGTGCAAGAGTAAGAATAAGACCAATACTGCCTTTTAGCTGCAAGACCAAGTCCAATACCAAGCTTGCAAGAACAAGACCAAGACTAGCCTGGTCTTGGTCTTGTTCTTGTTTTGCTCATCACTACTTTTGTGATTCCATGCAGAAAAGGAAATACATTGTTGTTTTCTTTTTCCATGGTAAATTTAATTGATTCTTCTTTATTGTTGATGTCCATCAGAAACTTATTCAATGCTTCAAGTCCGTGAGACCAAATGGAGCCACTATATAGTTACCTTCACCATACTGTTGGTTGTTTGTCTTGTTCGTCTTCTTCAGTTGATTGTTATATTTATACGTATTGGTTAAAATAGAATCCTTATTGGTTTCATGAAGCACATGCCCCGCATTCAAAAAAGTTGAATATTTGTCTGGGAATTGTCAAAAATAGGCTTATATGCCCATTTTTCATAGACGGAAACTTGACTTATACCTATTATATTTATAGTTGTCACCTAAACTCTGCCATGTAAGGTTATACCTTCACTTTTCCAACCAATATGGTTGATGTCATGTGATGCCAGGGGTTAATCTGGAAATATTTTAAACATCTTTCAAAATCAGATAATATAATGTAACCCCAACTGTTTAAAATCAATTTAAGGGTTTTTACCCGTACATTTTGGTGGCTTAAAGCATGTAAACCTGTGATAGCACTGATGATGGAATATTGATTCCGAAAACGTTTTGTGATACAGCCCTTTTTAGGGATTTTAAATACATATACGTTTTACAAAATAAGGTTTTTATTTTTTCGTGATTTATGGTATACAGCCAGTACAGGAATTTTTTCCTTGTGATATTATTATATTTATGTATCTTCTTATTCAAGTGCCATCTTCGCGACGGAGGTCGACAACCATCATAGCTATTCGGACTTTAGGGACGGCTGCTCTGAAAAGTTCATTTGATGTAAAACCGTATCATTCTCTTAGGTTGCGCATCCTCGATATGCTACGTCTCCCTATGCTTCTTTTTCCTTGAATCTTTCCCTGCATAATGAGTTGGAGCAAGTTGTATCTCTCTCCATATGTAATATGTCCGAGATATTCCAATTTTCTGGTTTTGATTGTATTTAATTTTATTGTATAAACAGTAATATCATTTATATGTAATGCAAAGAATTCGTGATTATTAGAGTCGTATCAATACAAATTTTCTTTGAAACAAATTAATATCACTTCGGCTTTTGGACCTATAAATATTAAAAATCCATGACATTGATATGGATGATTGAATGATATCATATCATCAACGATTCCCTTTATCGAAATAAAATTAGAGAAAAATTAAATCACGTCACCCTAACAAAAAGTATCTAATTTCATTAAAAATAAATCAACGAAATCAAAACTAGCCTGAAGTTTTTTAGAGCTAATGTATTATTAAAATATTTAGAATCTACACTTGACCAAGATAAATGAGCTTCCATTAATTAAATGAATACTATAGTATTCTCTTTGGCCTATAAAGTGACCACTTCATTAACCTCAGGCCATTGGTGATTATAAGCATCGTATAACAAAAAAGGGGAAAAGTGCCGTAGTTATTCTTGTGTTTGTAATTAATAGGATAGGATGGAGATGCCTTTGGTACCGATGAATTATATATTATAGAGCTTATCGAATTACTAGCTAACGATATTTTAAATTATCGAATAAAATGCTTTAATACAATAATAGCACTGCTAATGGAAGCTCCCAATCTATGATATACTCGTATTAGTTTCACAAAAAAGACAAGTTCTATAGCTATACTGATAGTTTAACCAGTAGAGTTTTGATGGTCATATCATCCATAAAGTCGCGTTTACACGATGACAATTGGCGAGACAATTGTCAGGAGACAACTGACTGGCATGAAATTATTGTCTTCGTCTAAACACTTCAGGCCAATTGCCTTGCCAACTGCCCTCACAATTGGCCCAAAATTCAGTTGTCTCCGGGAGTAGACTGAGGACAATGAGCTGCACCCAGTGAGTCCCCCACCACTCGAAATCTCAATTGTCGCGACAATTGGCGCCGTGTGAACGGTGTAGGCCAGTAGTGCTGTCTTGTTTTTTGCCAGTTCCCTTTAGATGACGAGCAGTCGACCAGGTTTTAGCTGTCTACTGCCATGGCAATAGTTGGCCCCGTATAAACATCTTCTCGTTCAACTGGACTGGCCTCCGACAATCCGCAACCACGTGATGACAATTGTCCAATGACAATTGTCTTTCCAATTGTCATCGTGTAAACGCGACTTAATACTGTTGTACAGATCGTGTTATAGTAGGAGAGCTAGCGAACCCTCCGAGTAACGGTCTTCCTGTAAGGCTAGAAATTTGTATAGTGATAATTCATAGCACACCTAGGCTAAAAACCACGACCTGGCAGGCATCAGCCCTGCCCGTGTATCTACTCGCGAATCGAAAAGTGCATAGTCTAGGGGGTAAAATAAACTTTCTCCTGTAAAGTTCAAATTTAAGTATGTGTTTAAGTAAGTCATTTAGAAGAAATGTGTACAATGACAGGCGATTCTGGACAGCATAAAAACTTGCCAGGCGAGGGGAAAATTAGGGTTTTTCCTAAAATTATTTTTTTTGCATCGAACAAAGTTTTTTTAGGTTTTTTGAATCATTCCAAACAGAAAAGGTTTTTAGTGACTTTTCTCTTAGATTAATAGTTTTTGGCATATAAGCGATTAAAAATTTAAAAATTGCGAAATCGGTCATAACACTAAATCGGACCTTTAATTGAAAATTTCAATGTTGCCAAGGTAGGTAGTCAAGCGGGCGCGACACTAGTATAAATGAGGACGTTTGAGTTTGCATAAATTCATTATCTCGGGAATACGCAAATTTTAAAAGAAATCCTCAGACACGTCGATGTCTATTTTCAAATTAGGACTTTTTGGCATATATATATATATATATATATATATATATATATATATATATATATATATATATATTGATGTGATCTTGATTATTGATATGAGATAATATTTTTATATGTCATTTAATTTAATCAATGCATTAATAATAATCTAATTAACTTACCAGATCACATATCAATATGTTTTCAATCTCAGGGCTTTTTATAAAATTAATTACTTACATACGTGGCTTCTAAGTATTTCTCAATGGTTCCTAATCGGGATAGGAAAGAAAAGAGTAAAATAATAACACATATGGGTTACAATTGTAATCAAAATATTGTTTATTTTATTTAAATGGCAATCACTGCTTAATATTTGCTATATCTTATTATTCTTAAACATAACATTTACACATGGGAATCTTATTTCCTTTTGGTTTCCAATTGAAAGTTTTTATTAACATTTAACTATTATGATTTATTAGCAACAATTCTATTTAAGTTTGATGAAGCTTTTCTGATATTATTGATTATGTTTCTTCAATTTTAAATGTGGTATTTAATACGAAAAACCCATACATTCATGTCCAAACAAATGAGACTGACCTTTTTCTGGTGAACTGAGAATGTCTTCACACAAAACCCGTTTCCTGCTATCCTTGGCTGCAATCAAAACCTCGTCCTGGCTTCCAGTAATGTTCTCCTCTGAAACTAGCTCGTATAGCTCTCGTTTCCTGCTTCTGTCGTGATGCTGTGTTCTACCTTTTTCGAAACTGCAATCAGCTACCGGGAACTCTTGGCTCAAAGAGGTTCTTTTACTCTCAACCTGGCCTACCTCTCGTTCCACGATAGATACTCCACACTCACGGAACTACACCGGCTTTCTCACTCTCCGTACACTACCGTCTACTACTGGACTTCACTTCTCGACCGCTCAAAACATTCTGATCTCTATTTGTCATTCATTCCACTACTTTCTAAATATCCCTTCCAGATTCACAAATCAAACTTCCACCACCAACTCTCATTCGCAGTATTCCTCAAAACCAATTTTTAATATTTCTAAATATGCTTAATGGATTTTAAAAGAAAAATAGTTAATTCCCATTCTAAAATTACTTTCTACTAATTACAAAATTTAATGATCTATTATCTACTTCCACTAAGTCTTATTTAGCATCGGCTAATGATCGAACCTTCCGCGAACAACGATAATGACCTATTATCGATTTCACTTGAGTCTTATTTAGCATAGGCTAATGATCGAACCTTCCGCGAACAACGATAATGACCTATTATCGATTTCACTTTAGTTTTATTTTAAGCGCATTGTCCCGAGTTTCGTTTAATCACTTCTTAAAATTAAATATAACAATTTGTTGTATATAGGTTGTTCTAAATTTATATGCCCGTGGTTGAGAAAATTGAAAATATTTTATATTAAATTGAATTCTGTTTATAATTATCAAAATTTAATTTTCATATCAAATAGAAATATAACAATATATATATATATATATATATTAGAATATAAATACCTTAGCCAAAATAGACTGCATCCTCAAGAATCACTGCTTGATATTTGAATATACAGTCAAGAATACCATAATCTTATATATATATATATATATATATATATATATATATATATATATATATATATATATATATATATATATATATATATATATATATATATATCATAAAGGAGTACGACCGTCAATTCCAATATAAAAAAGGAGCACTTAAGGATTACTTAATTTCCATATATCGAAGGTTCATTCAGATATTAAATTCATTTTTGGTCAAATCAATAATGTCACTGATTTCTTAGATCACATTTTACCTGCAACTTTGTTAGATAAGTTTGAGACCTCTTTACACAAAAAATTTAATTTCATTTATAATAAAACCATTTTACATCTTCGGCGGAAGTTTGATAACTTGGGTACTCCAGAATTCCACAAAATTCCATTTAATCCTAATTGGATTAAGAATCTTTCTAATGTGGATGTTCCTCAAAATATTCTAAAGTTATTGTCTTTGGGCCCTAAATTTGGTCTACAACCTTCCTTCAAAGATTATTCAATCAGTAGGATTCTTGCAGATGTGGAAAATATATTGTCTCATGCGGACAATGCTGATCTTCTCTCCCTAAGGTCATCATCTAATAACATTCTGTTGAATTATACTAATCGCCCTAGGCAATCCATATCGGAAATTAACAAGATTTATAGGGAAACGGTATCGTTTTTAAAAACCCACCCGAATCTTCTTGTTCTCACCAGTGACAAAGGTTATGCCACTGTTCTTATGGATAAAGATCAATATCTCAGCCTTAGCCAATCATTGTTAGATGACGTTATCAACTAACCTCTCGCTAGCTACCAACCTCTCACTTCTAACCCCTGTTCCAAATTTTCTAACAAAATTAATAAATTCATTACTCACTTAAAAAATATTAAGATCATAGATCAAACTTTAGCTAAGTCATTACACAATTATGATGGTTATGCTCCGAGATTTTATTGTCTGCCTAAAATTCACAAGCCCACATTGAGTATGAGGCCTATTGTTTCCTCAATTAATTCACCTAACATACATATTGCCAAATTTTTGACTGACATCTTGTCAAAATCTTATAACTACAATAATGATTTCAACATTGTTGACTCTTTTCAATTTAGTGAATTTATTAATGACTTTAAGCTACCACACGGTTATATTTTAGCGAGTTTTGATGTAGTTTCACTTTTTACTAGCCTTCCCTTGGCTAGTGTCCTTACTTCACTAAGAAATCATTGGAATGTTATCCAACCTAATTCTCCAGTTTCCTGGGAAGTGTTTGCAGAATTGTTCCAATTAGTGTTTGACACTAATTTTTGGTCTTCAACGATAAATTTTATTTACAAATTTTTGGGACATCAATGGGTTCCTCGATTTCACCCATCCTAGTTAATTATGTTTTGGATGATTTAGTCTCTGACCGTCTGGGTCATTTAGATTTTCAAGTCCCTTTTATTAAACGTTATGTGGACAACCTATTACTAGCCTTACCACCAGACAAGACTCAGGCCACCTTGTCTATCTTCAATGGGTTTGATCCTCATTTGCAGTTCACATGGGAACTCGAGGACCCCACCAACCACAGTATCCCCTTCTTAGACATGCGTGTCACTAGAAGTGGAGATAACACACTCACTACAAGTTGGTACAGGAAACCAATGGCCTCTAATAGGTTTCTCAACTACCATCCTTGTCATCCCTTGAAATATAAAATAAACCTTATTAAAGCTTTAAGCTGTAGGCTACATAGGTTGGCACATTCGGTTAATCGAAGGGAATCCCTTCTGTTACTCAGAAGTATATTGGTTGATAACTCCTACCCTTCCTCTCTTATCAACAAATTTCTTTTTTCCCAAAGCTACGGTTCCTCTCTGAATGATATACCCAATGGTGACCAACTTAGATCAATATCGAATAATACTAGTAACATCACAATTCTGCCTACTACTAATCTTGGGACTCCTGTTTCCCATTTTTCTTCACTTCCTTATTTTCCTCAATTTACTGATAAACTCATTAAACTATATAAAAATAATAATATTCCTGTTAAGATTGCAGTTAAGAATGCAAGAACAGTCAGAAATGTGTTCTCTAAGACTAAAACACCCTTGTCCCCTTTGGAACAAGTGAATGTTATCTACCACATACCTTGTGCTGAATGTGACTCATGTTATGTAGGGCAGACAAAGCGAGCTTTAAAATCACGTTTAATTTCACACCGTAGTGACATCACTTTGAAAAAACCAACTTGTGCCTTGGCCCAGCATGCAATAGATACTAAACATAAGGTGGACTTTGATGAAGCCAAGATCCTTTGCAATGAACGCAAACTCTCGAAAAGACAGTTCTTAGAGATGTGTTTCATATTAAAGACTCCTAGTGCACTTAACAAGAGAACTGACATCAGTAACTTGAGTCAAATATACCATGCATTGATTTTTCAGAATTAGTTGGTATTATTACACTCAAATTATTATATTGTAAAAAAGTTTTTTGGTGGTTTTTTCAAGCTTTTTCCCATTTTTTTTGATATAACAGTTTACTTAATAGATTAAACAATCTAAATTCCTATAAGATTAAATTTTGCATTACTGGTGAGAATTATAAATTACATTTAATTAAATTGATTTATAGATTTTCTTAAATTATTGCATATTTTTTTCTTTTGCACATTGAGCTGCGATATATGGAAGTTATAATTATGTGTTACTTTATCTATTTGTTAGTTAACTGGATAACCAGTACTAACGCAGGCACTTTTTTCATATAATTATGTGAATTGCCCTCACGTGTTTAAAAAAAACTGCGATTCTGGTCCACGAGGTTATAGGGTACATCCCTTGTTTACTTCTTCATATTATTTTCACTCTTTAAAAACTTTTACAACTGTTTTATTACATCGTTTTGAATTTACCGCACTGTACTACAGCTGTCAGTCACTCTTTGTAAAAATTTTCAAGGTTGCTTACCTCTTGGCGAGATGTCAGTTAGACCTGATAATTTAAACTCCATTTTCTTGTGTGCGTTTGTTGGGCTAAGATCAACCTGTTGGTAACTATTAAACTTTAAATTTTCAAATTGCATATTAGCATTCAAGTTATTTAATGATGTTGCCTAAAGTTAAAATGAAGTATGCTTAAATATTACTTATTCTTGAAGTGTGAATCTGGTTTTTTTCTTGGTTCATTCCTGACATTAAAAAAAGCAAGCCGGCTTTTCTTCACTTGTTTTTTATACTTTAGCCGAATTCTTTGTCTCTTTTTTTCCATCCACTTGACCGAAAAAACCCTACACTTACGAGTGCTATATATATATATATATATATATATATATATATATATATATATATATATATATATATATATGCTCTCTGTTGTTTTCCGGGTTTGACTCCGCGTTGAATAATTTTGGTTTTGAAAAAACCATTATTTTAAGACGTTTCGGCAAGATCTCACTTGCCATTGTCAAGTCAGGTAGTTCCGTTTCTCGCTGCTGCTGGAGGTAGACTGAGTTTTTATTCTACTACTATCATTGTTTGATTTGCGTGTATAGATAAATTGCTATGTGGAAATGCGATCAATGATTGTCCCCGTTTAGGATTTTGTCCTCTTCAGGGTTTGTAGTGAATGTGTAGTGTTGGCAGCAAAAGCAAACAGTCCGAAAAACACACTGGGGCAAGCGCCGTGTCCTGGTGTTTTTGGATCCTGGGTTATGCCGGACGGTGGTGTCCAGAAGGCTAAGAAGTCAACAGAGAAGAAAGTTTGATGGATTGTTGTTGGTTCCATAGACATTTACGTGTACTGTCCGTGCTTTGCTCTCGACCAGTCTCCCTAGAAACCATTGTACAACGACAGGCGAACCTGCGTCCCTCGTCGGCGGTCAGGAGGTGGCTTTGAGCGCAGCGTGGACAGTGTGCGTTCGAGTGGAGAAAATAGTTGCGGCTATTTTCTTGGGACGAACAGGTATAATTGTGCAATGAAGTTGGGAAACCGCAAAAAACCAACTTCTCCCTGTTCGGGGTAGGGAAGAGGAAATGTTAGAGGTGGGTACGGTAGGCTAACGGGGTAGCCTCGAGGATGTTTTCGTACTCCACCGGGAGTTCATCAATGCATGTTTGTATTAGAGCGGACGGTAAATGAATCTTTTTGCGTTTGGGCTTTCGGTGGAGTACGTGGCCGGAAGATGAACAGAAACATTTGAGAGATTCTTGTGTGTCGGAAGGGGGGCCGTTGATTACTTTAATTGTGAAGTTCCTGTTCAGAGAGTTTATTCTCTCGGTGATTTTGGGGGTGTTCGAGATGTTATGGATTTCGTTTGAGGGATATCGCCAGTGCTCATAGTTGCATCTACGCAAGATTCTACGTTCTGCTCTCAACAACCTCTCTTGTTTTTGTCTTGAACAAAGAGAGTAGATACATGATTTGTACTCCATGACGGGTCGAATAAAGGTCTTGTAAGTGTGAATGAGAGTCTTCTTGTGTGTCTTGCCAATTTTTCCCGAGAGAGCGTTGAGAAGTCTGGCCCTGTTCCTTACCCTATCTAAAGTTGCCTTTAGATCTGCGTCCCAGTTGAGAGTCCTGGTGAACAGTACTCCCAAATAGTTCGCAGTCGGGCTAACAACAAGCCTTTCTCCCAACAGTCTCAGTGGATATTGGGCGTCTTCATTGACTATGATTCTATTTGACACAGAAGGGGCGCGAAACACAATTGTTGTTGTTTTGTTAGCGTTCAGCGTGACTCTCCACTTACAACACCATTCGCCGACGCCGTCCAACAGAGCCTGGGCTCTTCTGAGCTTGGGTTGTATCGAGAGGTTGTTGAGAGCAGAGTCGTGTCGTCTGCATAGAGAAACAGCCGAGTATCTGGGATATTTTGGTTAGTGATGTCGCTGTTGTAGATGATGTACAACAGCGGTGCTAGGACTGAACCCTGGGGAACTCCAGCTTGTGGAGTGAAGGGGGTGGACTTTTGATCGCCTATTTTAACTCTGACAGTACGGTTGTGGAGGTAGGAGTGTACAATTCTGGTAAATTGCAATGGTAGCCCGATGTCCAGAAGTTTCCGAACAAGCCCGTCGTGCCAGACCCGGTCGAAAGCCTTCTGCACATCCAGAAATGTGGCTATGGCGAATGAACCATCGTTGATGGTTTGAGTAACTTTGGTAGTGAAATCTATTAATGCATGTTTAGTAGATCTACCTGACTGGAATCCGTATTGGAATTTTGGTATGATATTGTGGTTTTCGAGAAAGTCATTGAGCCTCTCTTTTAGGATTAGCTCAAGAACTTTACCCAGAGTATTGATTAATGAAATTGGTCTATAGGATTCCACGTCGGTTGGAGGTTTGCCTTTTTTCAAAAGCATGATGGTGTTGGCCACCTTCCAAGGAGTAGGAAAGTGGCTGTTTTTGAGACATGCATTGAATATTTTAGTTAGAAGAGGAATGATACTCTCTGGAAGTTTTTTGAGGCACCTTCGGTTGATGCCATCAGGTCCGGGAGCGCTGTCTTTGCCGATTTGGCAAAAGCTCTCCGTTTCCCTGTTTGTGAGGGGGTCCATGATAGGATCATAGACTGGAATGTAGTGGTTGAGAGTAACATTTACAATGTATTCTGTGTTGAATTTAAATATGCGATCAAAGTTCGGGTTATCTGGAGTTTGAAAATTGTTTTGAAGCGAATTTCTGAATGCTTCGGCTTTCCCTTCTGGGGAATTGACTATGTGATTGTTGACCAACAGATGGGATGGTTGAGATAGTTTTTGTTTTGTTAGGACTTTGAATTTTTTCCAGAATTTACCTCCGTCTCTGTAGTCCAGTTTTGAGGTAGTATCTTCCCACCGGCGAGATATCTCCCTCTTTATCCTGGCACAGATCCGGTTGTACTCTGTTTTGATTAGTGGGTTTCTGTTGGCCTTGTATTGACGTAGAAGACGTCGTTTTTGTTGGATTTTGGCAATGATGTATTGTGGAAGTGCCGGTGATGTATAGGTTATTTGTTTGAGTGGAATTGCGTGCGTGATCGCCTCAGTGATGAGGTTCTCGATTTCGGTTGCACTGGTGTCGATACTATCGTTAGTGTCGAGTTCGCCTAACATAGGGAGATTTTGTGTGATGAAGTTTTGGAATTCAGTCCAGTTAGCGTGACGATAGTCTCTTATAGATCTTGGAGGGTTTGGTTGTTTTGGAATTAGTATGTCGGTGTTGACAAGAAGAGGTAAGTGGTCTGACGTTATTGAATCGCCTATGTGGCATCTATCCCCGAACCGATCCAGAATGTTACTAGTAACTAGGATGTGGTCGACAATAGAGGCCCCATTGGCGTTCAAAAACGTGAATTCAGTGTTGGTGATTCTTGAAATGGGAAGGTCTAGTAGATAATCCGTGAGGCGGATGCCTTCTGGGTTTAAACGGGGATCACCAAACTGAGTGTGTCTACAATTTAGGTCACCCATCAGCACGGCCTTGCTAAGCGTTGAAAAATACTCAAGCAAGTGCCTGCTGAGTGGCTGACCCGGGTGTTTGTAGTAAGAGACTATCGTGAGGGTTTCGTTATTGGGGATATGCACGTCAATTGCCAGGAAGTCCACATCAGGTTGACGAAAATTTTGTGGGAATGTGTGTGTGGTGTGCGGTATTCCGTGTTTCACGAGAATACCATTCCCACGTGAAACCTGACAGCGGCTTCGATGGATGATCGAATATCCTGCGAAGTGTGGATCGCTTTTCGACAGAGTATCTGTGAGTGCGAGGATCTGGATGTTGTGCTTCGACAGGATATTCTTGATGAGGGGTCTCTTTTTGGAGAGACCCTGACAGTTGACTGTGCCTAGGGTGAAATCCATAAAGGGAGGGTTTTAGTGGTTGGAGCGGAATGTCACCGTGACATTGCTCCCGTACCTGTGGACCACTGTCGAGTGGTCGTAGACTTGGCTAATTAGATTAGCCGTGATTGCAGCGATATGTTCGCGAAGTTCGGGCAACAGGTTCAGTAGCAGAGCAGTCTGGATTGACAGGATGTTTTTCGTTTCCGTTGGGAGTTCGAATGGAGGGAATGATCTTTCGATCGTTAGTGGCTGTATTTCGTCTTGGGCGGAGGGGATAGTGTGTTTTGTGGACACTTGTTGGAGTATGCGGGGTGGTCGCCGCCACAATTCGGGCATTTGGGTTCCTGCTGTTTGGTGCAGGCGCTGGATTTGTGGTTGCCGCCGCAGTGGGGGCAGACGAATGCTTTTTGAGGGCATTCGTCGATAGAGTGTCCGTTAATGCAGCATTTGCTGCAGTATTTTGGGGTGGGGATTGTAGGGTCGGAGCCATGTGGAAGTTCGGCATTGTAGATTTCGCCGTCGAGTGTTATGCCTCGGCTCAGAGCAGATGTGAATTTCTCCAAGGATTTGGTCACCACCTTGATCACCTTAGAGTCTTTGCCTGTTTTGTAGGCTTTGACTCTCCACAGTCTTTCGACTGGGAATTGTTGTTCGGTGCGCAAGTCGGTGACCTCCTGCTCAGAATAATCCACATCGATACCAGTAATGCAGAGGAGGTATGTGGGCTCTTTAGTGGAAGTATTTGCATTTCTGCTACGGCTGTGAACTGTAACCATGGTTTGGCCAGTTGCTGTGTGGATAGCTTTTTCTATCTCCCCTGCATTTATCGGATTGAAAAGTCGAAGGTGTGCAATGCCATGAGAGAGTACTTTACAAGAATGGATTTTGTTGGCTAAGAGAGTGGTGGCATTTATTTGCCGAAAGAAGGTGCGTTTGTTACACAGATCTTTTGGGAGATCTTTGATAAGATATTCGGACAGAGTAGGATCGTTTATGGCGTTTATGACATTTTGGTTTCTGGCTTGAGTTTTGGGGCGTGGATTGGCTGCGGCATTGGCATAAGACATTTGTCTTAGTTGTCTTCTTTGGAAGACGAAATCGTTGGGTTCAGGATTGTTGGAAGCGCTGATGGATGCTTGTTGTTGAGAGGGTTGCTGTTGCGTGGGTTGTTGTTGAGATTGTTGGGGTGCTTGTTTAGACGGTTGGGTGGGAATTTTTGGTATAGAACCCTGCCTATTCCGAGTGCTCTGACGCTGAGGACCAGCCTGTACTGGTGTTAAAGGCGGAAAATCGTGTGCATATCGCTGCAGAAGGGGGTTGGAGGCGTCGTCCCGCTCAACGCTGAGGTAGGCCTCGCGATACTTATCGCGGACGATTTGCATCTCCGCGCTAAGCGTCTCGAGGTCCAGCTCCGCCGTGACACGGTTGTAGCCTCTGGGTGGTGGTACAGTGCCTTCCTGTTGCAAGGAAGCGAAATGGTTGGCTGTAGTGGTGGCTGTATTGGTGGTATTGGTGGCAACGTTTGTCGAGGTCGTCGTCCGAGGACGAAGCGACCGGGTGGAACTGACGGACCTTACTGATGAAGGCATGACAATTGGGAGGATGCAAGTCTAGCGAGCGGAGGGCACCTCAGCCTCAAGGTGTTCTGGGGGGTAAACCCCAGGGATAAAGGTGGCTTGTCCACCCCTCCGTGCTTTTCCGGCGTTAGACAGTGACTATATCTACCTGATGGGTGCAGTTTACCCTGCTGCTGGTGGGTCCCTCGTTGTAAGCCTTTTTCGCGGTTAGTTTGGCCCCCTTACTCGCGCTGGTTCTTGAAGGATTTTTATTCACGATACCGTAACTTATACAGTTCATCCTAATGCTGCTGCTGCTGCTGCTTGCCTGCGCGAAATCTGGCTCTTGTTATTGGTCCGGTGTAGGTTGCAGTCGTCGGCGGGATGTTACGCGTGGATGTTGCGGCCTGATTTATTTTGGTCTTTTTCTTCAGTACCGTTTTCCATGTTGTAGGAAGCCGTTGCGCATCATCTCTTTGGTTTAAGCCGTTGGGATTTCTTTCAATTTCTATCGATTCTCTGATTTCCCGTTTTCTTTTTACTTCAATGTTAGCTAACATCGTTGTTTGGTTCAGGTTTATTCTGTGTCCTGTATTTGCGACATGTTGAGCCAGGGATGACGTGGTTCCTCCCCTTTCGATAGCATTTCGGTGTTCTTCTCGTCTTACCGGTTGGTCTGTCCAATGTACGACTTTCCACAATCCCCACACGGAATCTCGTATACACCTTGGCTTTCGAACGATATTTTGGCCTTTGGTGTTGGCAAAATAGTTGAGATCTTTCTGTCCGTATTAAATATCGTTTCTATGTTGTGTTTTCTCAGCACTCTCCCTATTTTCTCTGTCGTACTCTTCACATATGGCAGAATGGTTTTGCCGATCGGTTTATTGTCTTCTGTAGGGTCCTTATCTCTTCTTCGAGCATTTTGAGCTTTTTCGATGTTGTATGTTGAGAAGCCGTTTTTTCTTAACGCTGTTTTCACGTTATGCATTTCCTCATTTTGATGTTCTTGGTCTGTCAGTCTTTCGGATCTTGTAATCAAGGTTTTGATGACTGAATGCAATTGTGCAGGATGGTGGTGTGAAGCAGCATTTAGATATCTATCGGTATGTGTCGGTTTCCGATACAATGTATGGCCTATGTGTCCGTCTTGTTTCTTTATTATTAACACATCTAAGAATGGAATTTAATCGTTTTCTTCCAGTTCCATGGTAAACTGAATTTTATGGTGGATATTGCTGATGTGTTCTAAAAAAGCCTTTAGTTTTTCTTCTCCGTGGGTCCAGATGATAAAAGTGTCATCCACGTATCTGAGCCACAGTTTGGGTTTATATTCAGCTGTTTCTATTGCCCGCTGTTCTATTTCCTTCATAAACAAGTTCGCTATTACTGGTGACAGTGGGGAACCCATCGGTGCCCCCTCAACTTGTTTATATCTTTGTTCCTTATAGATGAAATAAGTGTTATTTAAACAGTGTTTGGTTAGGTTTAGTGTATCCGGTGATATTGGATACTTTTTGCTTATGATGTCCAGTGATTCATCTATAGGAACATTCGTGAAAAGTGAGACAACATCAAAGCTGACTAGCAAATGTCCCGGCTCAAGAGTCACACCTTTTATACGCTCGATGAAGTGGCTCGCGTTCTTGACGTAAGAATCCGCTTCTTCCGCGTATGGTTGCAGTTGTTGGGCCAGAAATTTCGCCAGCGGTTGTAAGGGAGATCCGATGGAGCGCACAATTGGTCGCCGTGGTAATCCTGCCTTGTGTACCTTGGGTAGGCCGTAAAATTTTGGGCATCTAGATGACTTCTCTAGGTATGAGATGGACCTGTTGTTCTTTATTGATATTTGAGGCTTTGATCTTGGCTTTTGTTATTTTCTCTAGATAGGTTGTCGGGTCTGACGAGATGCTTTGATATGTTGTATCATTTAAGATGTCGTTTATTTTTGTTTCGTAGTCTTGAATATTCATCACTACCGTAGCGTTGTCTTTGTCGGCTGGAAGCACGATGATTTCTTTGTTGTTCTTCAAATTATGTAAGGCTTCTTTCTCTTCCCGTGTTAAATTTCTTTTTGGTGGTTTAGCTGTTCTTAATATTTTTGATACGTCTTGGCGTATGATCTCGGCTGTTTCTGCTGGGAGATTAGTAATTGTAGTCTCTACCCCTGTAATGATGTTTTCTACGGGAATGTATGTAGGTGCAACAGCAAAATTGAAACCTTTTGCAAGAACACTATTCGTGGCTTCATCCAGTGTCAGATTTGAAAAGTTATATACTAAATTGTTTGTTTCTATTTGTGGATTTTCTTTCTTTTTTGGCCGCTGTTGTAGTAACAAATTTTCAAACTTTTTAATTTGTTTGGTCTTAGTGAGATCAGCATCTGTTTCTGCTCGAAAGTTTGTCAGTTGTTCAAAGAAATTCCATAAAGTTGGATGGATTGTGTTACTTAGTTTAAGATGCAGCTGTAATGATTCTGCATTCATTTTGTCAATGCCTCGTCTGGTATCATGGATTACCTCTCTAATAAGCGCCAGAATTTCTCTTCTTAAGATGTTTTTAGTTTTATAGTTTTTTTTTTTGTGAAAAGTGAGACTACATCGAAGCTGACTAGTAAATATCCCGGCTCAAGAATCGATGTCAGCTGCGATGTAGTCTCACTTTTCACGAATGTTCCTATAGATGAATCACTGGACATCATAAGCAAAAAGTACCCAATATCACCGGATACTCTAAACCTAACCACTGTTTAAATAACACATATTTCATCTATAAGGAGCAAAGATATAAACAAGTTGAGGGAGCACCGATGGGTTCCCCACTGTCACCAGTAATAGCGAACTTGTTTATGAAGGAAATAGAACAGCGGGCAATAGAAACAGCTGAATACAAACCTAAATTTTGGCTTAGATACGTGGATGACACTTTTATCATCTGGACCCACGGAGAAGAAAAACTAAAGGCATTTTTAGAACACATCAACAATATCCACCATAAAATTCAGTTTACTATGGAACTGGAAGAAAACGATCAAATACCATTCCTAGATGTGTTAATAATAAAGAAACAAGACGGACACATAGGCCATACAGTGTATCGGAAACCGACACATACCGATAGATATCTAAATGCTGCTTCACACCACCATCCTGCACAATTACATTCAGTCATCAAAACCTTGATTACAAGATCTGAAAGACTGACAGACCAAGAACATCAAAATGAAGAAATGCATAATGTGAAAACAGCGTTAAGAGAAAACGGCTTCTCAACATATACCATCGAAAAAGCTCACAATGCTCGAAGAAGAATGAAGGACCCAACAGAAGACGAAAAACCGATCGGCAAAACCATTCTGCCATATGTTAAGGGTACAACAGAGAAAATAGGGAGAGTGCTGAGAAAACATAACATAGAAACGATATTTAACACCGACAGAAAGATCTCAACTATTCTACCAACACCAAAAACCAAAATATCGTTAGAAAGCCAAGGTGTATACGAGATTCCGTGTGGGGATTGTGGAAAGTCGTACATTGGACAGACCAACCGAAGAATCCATGTAAGACGAGAAGAACACCGAAATGCCATCGAAAGGGGAGAAACCACCTCATCCCTTGCACAACATGTCACAAATACAGGACATAAAATAAACCTGAACCAAACAACGATGTTAGCTAAAATAGAAATAAAAAGAAAACGTGAAATCAGAGAATCGATAGAAATCGAAAGAAATCCCAACGGTCTAAACCAAAGAGATGATGCGCAACGGCTTCCTACAACATGGAAAACGGTATTGAAGAAAAATACCAAAATAAATCAAGCAGCGACATCTACGCGTGTCACCCTTCCAGACCCCCCAACATATACTGGACCAATCACAAGATCCAAGAGACGCGCAGGTCAAGCAAATACATCAGGATCAACTATATAAGTTACGGTATCGTGAATAAAAATTCAGTCTACTTCAAGCAACAGCGAGAAGCGGAACCACCTGACTTGACAATGACAAGTGAAGTCTTGCCGAAACGTCGTCAAAATAATGGTTTTTCTCAAAACCAAAATTATTCAACGCGGAGTCAAACCCGGAAAACAACAGAAAGCACATATAGCTCCTGCGGAAACTTCAAGTGTAACATAATTAACCTCTACGGGGAGAAAATTCTACCAGACATCAGAAGATACGAAAAACTACGATCGAAACGAAGGACGCTGTTATGCAACCTTACGTTTTTAGAACGCTGCCGTGACGAAAGCATTATACCGACTTGCATGAAGCTCACGTTTCACAAAAACAACTATAAAACGAAAAACATTTTAAGAAGGGCAAGCCTGGCGCTTATTAGAGAAGCGATCCATGATACCAGACGAGACATCGACAAAATGAATTCAGAATCATTACAGCTGCATCTTAAACTAAGTAACACAATCCATCCAACATTATGGAATTTCTTTGAACAACTGACAAACTTTCGAGCAGAAACAGATGCTGATCTCACTAAGACCAAACAAATTAAAAAGTTTGAAAATTTGTTACTACAAAAGCGGCCGAAAAATAAAGAAAAATCCCAAATAGAAACAAACTAATTAGTATATAACTGTTCAAACCTGACACTGGATGAAGCCACGAATAGTGTTCTTGCAAAAGGTTTCAATTTTGCTGTTGCACCTACATACATTCCCGTAGAAAACATCATTACAGGGGTAGAGACTACAATTACTAATCTCCCAGCAGAATCAGCCGAGATCATACGCCAAGACGTATCAAAAATATTAAGAACAGCTAAACCACCAAAAAGAAATTTAACACGGGAAGAGAAAGAAGCCTTACATAATTTGAACAACAACAAAGAAATCATCGTGCTTCTAGCTGACAAAGGCAACGCTACGGTAGTGATGAATATTCAAGACTACGAAACAAAAATAAACGACATCTTAAATGATACAACATATCAAAGCACCTCGTCAGACCCGACAACATATCTAGAGAAAATAACAAAAGCCAAGATCAAAGCCTCAAATATCAAGAAAGAACAACAGGTCCATCTCATACCTAGAGAGAAGTCATCAAGATTCCCAAAATTTTACGGCCTACCCAAGGTACACAAGGCAGGATTACCACTGCGACCAATTGTGAGCTCCATCGGATCTCCCTTACAACCGGTGGCAAAATTTCTGGCTCGACAGCTGCAACCATACGCGGAGGAAGCGGATTCTTACGTCAAGAACGCGAACCACTTCATCGAGCGTATAAAAGGTGTGACTCTTGAGCCGGGACATTTACTAGTCAGCTTCGATGTAGTCTCACTTTTCACGAATGTTCCTATAGATGAATCACTGGACATCATAAGCAAAAAGTACCCAATATCACCGGATACTCTAAACCTAACCACTGTTAAATAACACATATTTCATCTATAAGGAGCAAAGATATAAACAACTTGAGGGAGCACCGATGGGTTCCCCACTGTCTCCAGTAATAGCGAACTTGTTTATGAAGGAAATAGAAGAGCGGGCAATAGAAACAGCTGAATACAAACCTAAACTTTGGCTTAGATACGTGGATGACACTTTTATCATCTGGACCCACGGAGAAGAAAAACTAAAGGCATTTTTATAACACATCAACAATATCCACCATAAAATTCAGTTTACTATGGAACTGGAAGAAAACGATCAAATACCATTCCTAGATGTGTTAATAATATAGAAACAAGACGGACACATAGGCCATACACTGTATCGGAAACCGACACATACCGATAGATATCTAAATGCTGCTTCACACCACCATCCTGCACAATTACATTCAGTCATCAAAACCTTGATTACAAGATCTGAAAGACTGACAGACCAAGAACATCAAAATGAAGAAATGCATAATGTGAAAACAGCGTTAAGAGAAAACGGCTTCTCAACATATACCATCGAAAAAGCTCACAATGCTCGAAGAAGAATGAAGGACCCAACAGAAGACGAAAAACCGATCGGCAAAACCATTCTGCCATATGTTAAGGGTACAACAGAGAAAATAGGGAGAGTGCTGAGAAAACATAACATAGAAACGATATTTAACACCGACAGAAAGATCTCAACTATTCTACCAACACCAAAAACCAAAATATCGTTAGAAAGCCAAGGTGTATACGAGATTCCGTGTGGGGATTGTGGTAAGTCGTACATTGGACAGACTAACCGAAGAATCCATGTAAGACGAGAAGATCACCGAAATGCCATCGAAAGGGGAGAAACCACGTCATCCTTTGCACAACATGTCGCAAATACAGGACATAAAATAAACCTGAACCAAACAACGATGTTAGCAAACATAGAAATAAAAAGAAAACGTGAAATCAGAGAATCGATAGAAATCGAAAGAAATCCCAACGGTCTAAACCAAAGAGATGATGCGCAACGGCTTCCTACAACATGGAAAACGGTATTGAAGAAAAAGACCAAAATGAATCAAGCAGCGACATCTACGCGTGTCACCCTTCCAGACCCCCCAACATATACTGGACCAATCACAAGATCCAAGAGACGCGCAGGTCAAGCAAATACATCAGGATCAACTATATAAGTTACGGTATCGTGAATAAAAATTCAGTCTACTTCAAGCAACAGCGAGAAGCGGAACTACCTGACTTGACAATGGCAAGTGAGATCTTGCCGAAACGTCGTCAAAATAATGGTTTTTCTCAAAACCAAAATTATTCAACGCGGAGTCAAACCCGGAAAACAACAGAAAGCACATATAGCTCCTGCGGAAACTTCAAGTGTAACATATTGATGTGATCTTGATTATTGATATGAGATAATATCTTATATGTTACTTAATTTAATCAATGTATTAATACTAATCTAATTAATTAACCAGATGACATATCAATATGTTTTCAATCTCAGGGCTTTTTTTTTAAATTAATTACTTACTTCCGTGGCTTCTAAATATTTCTTAATGGTTCCTAATCGGGATAGAAAAGAAAAGAGTAAAAAAAATACACATATGGGTTACAATTATAATCAAAATATTTTTTATTTTATTTAAAAGGCAATCAATGCTTAATATTTGCTATTTCTTATTATTCTTAAACATAACATTTACAAATGGGAATCTTATTTCCTTTTGGTTTTCAATTGAAAGTTTTTATTAACATTTAACTATTAGGAGTTATTAGGAACAACTCTATTTAAGTTTGATGAAGCTTTTCTGGTATTATTGATTATGTTATTCAATTTTTTATATGGAATTTAATACGAAAAACCCATACATTCATGTCCAAACAAATGAGACTGACCTTTTCCTGGTGAACTGAAAATGTCCTCACACAAGACCCTTTCCTGCTATCCTTGGCTGGGATCAAACCTCGTCCTGGCTTCCAGTGATGTTCTCCTTTGAAAAACTAGCTCGAATAGCTCTCGTTCCTGCTTTTGTCGTGATGCTGTGTTCTACCTTTTTCGAAACTGCTATCAGCTACCGGGACACTCTGGGCTCAAGGAGGTTCTTTTACTCTCGACCTGGCCTACTTCTCGTTCCACGATAGATACTCCACACTCACGGAACTACACTGGCTTTCTCACTCCTCGAACACTACCGTCTACTACTCGACTTCACTTCTCGACAGCTCAAAACATTCTGATCTCTATTTGTCATTCATTCCCCTACTTTCTAAATATCCCTTCCAGATTCATAAATCAAACTTCCACCACCAACTCTCATTCGCAGTATTCCTCAAAACCAATTTTTAAACTTTCTAAATATGCTTAATGGATTTCAAAAGAAAAATAGTTAATTCCCATTCTAAAATTACTTTCTACTAATTACAAAATTTTAATGACCTATTCTCTATTTCTACTAAGTCTTATTTAGCATCGGCTAATGATCGAAACCTTCCGCGAAAAACGATAATGAACTATCATCTATTTCACTGAGTTTTATTTAGCATAGGCTAATGATCGACCTTCCGAGAAGAACGATAATGGTACGCGTCATTCACTTTGTTTATCTAAGCACATTGTTCCGAGTTTCGTACGCTTATTCTAATCACTTCTTAAAATTAAATATAACAATTTGTTGTATACAGGTTGTTCTAAATTTATATGCCCGAGGTTGAGAAAATTAAAAATATTTTATATTAAAGTGAATTTTGTTTATAATTATCAAATTTTAATTTTTATATCAAATAGAAATATAACAAATCCCCGCCTTGTATTCGATAAAATTTATCTGCATTTTTAAATAAATTTTCTCGAGGCAAAACCAACTCCCTGTATATTTCCTTACTTTAATCTACGTCTTATACCCCTTCTTCTTATATTACTCTAATTAGTCCCACCTGTAGAGTAATTGTTTCCTTATTTTCAGTGTCCTCATCCTGTGTTAGAGTGTCGGCTATTATGTTGTCTTTCCCTTTTTCCCATATTAATCTTCTGTCTTTTTCCTCAGATTTTTCACATACTTTTATCGTGTATTCTGCATCCTCGTTTTCATATGCCTCCTCTTCAAATGCCACTGTTTCGATCATATCTTTTTCGCTTTCATTTTTTTGCTTTATTTCTTCTTCTCCTGAGCTCGTCTTTTCTTTTGAGGAATCCCAGGTTTCCTTTGTTTCTGATACTCTCAAATTTTCTTCTTCTGGGCTCAACTCTTCTTTTGAGGAGCCACAGGTTTCATTTTCTTTTATCTTTTTCTGACCTTTTCTCCTTTTTCTTCTTTGTCCTTGCTTCGCTGCCAAATTCATTTCCACTGTTTGTTCTTTACCTGATTCGTCCGTATTTTGTTTCTCATGTTCCTTGTCCTGTTCTTTTTCTTTTTCTTCTGTTAGTTTCATCGTATTATTTTTAAAATCTATCACTACATGTTTTTCTGCCAATTCGTCCACTCCTACTATCATGTCATGTGACATGTTTGGCATTATTACACATTGTAGTGCATACATATTCTTGCCCAGTCGTACCATTACTCGTATGCCTTCATTTATAGTTGCCAATGTCCGTTTGTTTGCGCCCACTAAATTTACCCTAGGTATTTTATAAATTAAATTTGTTAAGTTAACTTCTTCTATTAGTTTTCTGTTGACCAATGTTATTTCAGATCCAGTGTCTATCATAATTTTAATTGGTTTCTCGTTGATAAATCCATCCACAAATTTTAAATTAACTCCATTTTTCTTTTCGTTGTTTCCTGCCAATTTAATAAACTCCTTGGGGTGACAAAAGATTCCTATTTGATTTTTGGTTTTTAGTGAGCGCCGTCGTGAAAAGACGCCGGTTGCTCATCGTTGTTTATATTTTCGTCATAATGTCTCTCTCCGTCATATTCATCTGTCTGGGTATTATTTACTTCTCTTCTATTTTCTCTTGGTCTGTCGGATCTGTTTCGGTTTTCTCGATATGCCTGTTCATTTTGTCTACCATTATTTCTGTTTTCTTGATTTGAGCGTGTGGTGTTTCTATTCTGGTATTCTCGATTTCTGTCCTCATTCCATTGCCTATTTCTTTGTTCATAATTTCCTCTTCCGTTGTCTCTATTTTCGTTTTCCCTTCTGGGATTAAAATCTCGTCTTGTATAGTCCCTCCTATTTTGATTTCTATCTCTGTAATCTTGTGTTTCTCGGGGCCTGTAATCTTCTCACGACCTTCTTGATTTTCTTTCTCTTAGACGTGATTCTCTTATTTGTAGGAATTGGCATAAACTATCTATGTCTTTGTAATTTTGCAATGTGATATGGTCTTCCAGCGTTTCCTCGAAATGTCTTGCAATCAGTTCGACTAATTGTTCCGATGAGTAATTATATTGTAAATGTTTTGCATTATTGTAAATTTGCAAAGCATATGTTCTTTCTGATACACCCATCCTATCATTGTATTTCCCATTTTGCAATTCCTTGTTAATTTCCAATTGTTGGACCTTTCCCCAGAAATAATTCAAAAATTTTTGTTCAAATTGTTGCCAATTGCCGAATTCTTCTTCTTTACTATCGGACCATAGGCTTGCTTCATATTTGAGATGGTTTCTGATAGTTTCTTTTGCTGTATCGAAATTTCCGATGTGTTGTATTTTCTTTTTCAGGCTATTTATGAACGGCACTGGGTGTAATCTTCTTACATCCCCGCCAAACCTTATCTTCACGTCATCTGTGCTATGTATAACCATTTCTCTTCTTTCTCCGACATTTTGTTGAGTATTGATTTCTGCAATCTTTCTTTCCACTTCTTCTATGTCTGCTTGAATAGCGTTTTGCAACTTGTTTTCCAAACTTTCCATTTCTTTTTTCTGGCAATTCGTTATCTCATTTATTTTACTTTTGATTTCTTTAATCTCTGTCTCTTGTTGTTGCATGTGATCTTTAATTTTCACTTCATACTTTTCTATGCGTTCCTCCATTTTCTTGTTGTTCTCTTCTATTGCTTGTTTCATTTTTTGTTGTGTCTCATCCATTTTTTGATCCAATTTTTGTTGTGTTTCATCCATTTTTTGTTGTGTTTCATCCATTTTTTGTTGTGTTTCATCCATTTTTTTATCCACTTTATCCATTTTCTTTGATGTTTCATCCATTTTTTGATCCAATTTTTGTTGTGTTTCATCCATTTTCTTTGATGTTTCTTCCTGATTTTTATCCATTGTTCGTTTTGCTTCATCCATTTTTTGTGACTGGAGTTGCATAAGTTGTAATATCTTTTCTAAATCTGACAATTCTTTTTTTCCTGTTTCCATGATTGTTGTGTTTAAGATATCTTCTTGGTCTGAATTTTCCTCTTGATCTGAATGTTCTTTTTGTTTTTTGTTGTCTTTGCTTTGGCTTCTTGTCACAGACATTTGTTTTCAAGAAGTACTATCCCCGCCAAATGTGAAATTTTAATAGTATGTTACCCAAAACGACTTTTTCTCACCCAAATATTATAAATTGTCAATAAATATATCAAATGTAAATATCGTAAAATTAAAATATTAAATCAGTTATGCAAAATTTGTACCTAAAGAGATCTAAAATTTTATGTTATCCAATGTAAGTATCTCACTTTTTACCACAGGCATATAAATTTTCAAATACCGGCTTTACTCTTTCTATCCTTCAAATTTGCCACTAGAAATATTTTTCAATGCTTTCCACGTTGGACGACAGTTGATGTGATCTTGATTATTGATATGAGATAATATCTTATATGTTACTTAATTTAATCAATGTATTAATACTAATCTAATTAATTAACCAGATCACATATCAATATGTTTTCAATCTCAGGGCTTTTTTTTTTAAATTAATTACTTACTTCCGTGGCTTCTAAATATTTCTTAATGGTTCCTAATCGGGATAGATAAGAAAAGAGTAAAAAAAATACACATATGGGTTACAATTATAATCAAAATATTTTTTATTTTATTTAAAAGGCAATCAATGCTTAATATTTGCTATTTCTTATTATTCTTAAACATAACATTTACAAATGGGAATCTTATTTCCTTTTGGTTTTCAATTGAAAGTTTTTATTAACATTTAACTATTAGGAGTTATTAGGAACAACTCTATTTAAGTTTGATGAAGCTTTTCTGATATTATTGATTATGTTATTCAATTTTTTATATGGAATTTAATACGAAAAACCCATACATTCATGTCCAAACAAATGAGACTGACCTTTTCCTGGTGAACTGAAAATGTCCTCACACAAGACCCTTTCCTGCTATCCTTGGCTGCGATCAAACCTCGTCCTGGCTTCCAGTGATGTTCTCCTTTGAAAAACTAGCTCGAATAGCTCTCGTTCCTGCTTTTGTCGTGATGCTGTGTTCTACCTTTTTCGAAACTTCTATCAGCTACCGGGACACTCTGGGCTCAAGGAGGTTCTTTTACTCTCGACCTGGCCTACTTCTCGTTCCACGATAGATACTCCACACTCACGGAACTACACTGGCTTTCTCACTCCTCGAACACTACCGTCTACTACTCGACTTCACTTCTCGACAGCTCAAAACATTCTGATCTCTATTTGTCATTCATTCCCCTACTTTCTAAATATCCCTTCCAGATTCATAAATCAAACTTCCACCACCAACTCTCATTCGCAGTATTCCTCAAAACCAATTTTTAAACTTTCTAAATATGCTTAATGGATTTCAAAAGAAAAATAGTTAATTCCCATTCTAAAATTACTTTCTACTAATTACAAAATTTTAATGACCTATTCTCTATTTCTACTAAGTCTTATTTAGCATCGGCTAATGATCGAAACCTTCCGCGAAAAACGATAATGAACTATCATCTATTTCACTGAGTTTTATTTAGCATAGGCTAATGATCGACCTTCCGAGAAGAACGATAATGGTACGCGTCATTCACTTTGTTTATCTAAGCACATTGTTCCGAGTTTCGTACGCTTATTCTAATCACTTCTTAAAATTAAATATAACAATTTGTTGTATACAGGTTGTTCTAAATTTATATGCCCGAGGTTGAGAAAATTAAAAATATTTTATATTAAAGTGAATTTTGTTTATAATTATCAAATTTTAATTTTTATATCAAATAGAAATATAACAATATATATATATATATATATATATATATATATATATATATATATATATATATATATATATATATATATATATATATATATATATATATATATATATATTAAAAACATAAGATGTAGATCTTTGAAACACACTCAGTGATCAAAAGATCCAAGGCTAATGGTTTAACGACCACTCTTACGAAATCAAACAGATGAAACAGAGAATGTGGAGGAATCCCCTTACGAACAATTCACACATCCACCATTTCGGGCTGGGAAAAATTTTTCGAATAGAGTCAAAGATCCAAACACCAGTTCTTAGAAATGTGTTTCGCCCTCTTCAACCTCTCTGGGCTCATCGGTAAAGATGGGAGGTTGAAAATGGTTGAGAGGTTGAGAGGTTGAATGTTGAGGTTAAGTATTCAACCTCCCATCTTTACCGATGAGCCCAGAGAGGTTGAAGAGGGCGAAACACATTTCTAAGAACTGGTGTTTGGATCTTTGATTCTATTCGAAAAATTTTTCCCAGCCCGAAATGGTGGATGTGTGAATTGTTCGTAAGGGGATTTTTCCACATTCTCTGTTTCATCTGTTTGATTTCGTACGAGTGGTCGTTAAACCATTAGCCTTGGATCTTTTGATCACTGAGTGTGTTTCAAAGATCTACATCTTATGTTTTTAAACATATATTTTACTTACTTTAAGTAATTAGGGAATTAAAACTTGAGACTGTCATTGTCGGATTTGCCGTAGATTTACGCACCTTCTATGTCTAGGTTTCGAATGTTGTTTTTTGATTGGAATGTGTCTAAAGATATTCAACCTCCCATCTTTACCGATGAGCCCAGAGAGGTTGAAGAGGGCGAAACACATTTCTAAGAACTGGTGTTTGGATCTTTGATTCTATTCGAAAAATTTTTCCCAGCCCGAAATGGTGGATGTGTGAATTGTTCGTAAGGGGATTTTTCCACATTCTCTGTTGCATCTGTTTTATATATATATATATATATATATATATATATATATATATATATATATATATATATATATATACAGGGTGTTTCATTAATAATTGTCCATATAGTAACTGGAGAAACCTTAGCACAAAATACGAAGGTTTAACCTAAAAAACTGAAATAAAATGTGGTTCCTTACTGAGTTACAGGGTGTTTTATCTAAAAATTTAAAAATTATTTTTGCTCGGAATTTTAAAACTATTCGAGATATCCTTTTCATACTTGGCAGAAAGTATAGGTACTGTACAAGCTACAATATTATGTTAAACAAACGTTTCTGGCTAATACCAGAGGCGTACGACGGGGGAAAGTGAATGGTTGACCCTTTCCAAATTCTACGCCACTGGCGGAATTGCTATTTTAGTTCAATTTTTGGATTGTCCAATACTTTCTTAGAAAATAATATACCCTTCTTTCCTAACGATAAAGGCATTAATTTTCGAGATATTTGAAGTTAAAAATGAAACGAAACGGTTATTTTGATTAATTTATTGCGTCGCTTCATTTTTAATTTTAAATATCTCGAAAACTAATCATTTTATCGTTACGAATGAAGAGTATATTATTTAAATAAAAAGTATTGAGAAATCAAAAAATTACACTAAAATAGCAATTTCGTCAGGGGCGTAGAATTTGGGAAGGGTCAACCAGCCACTATCCCCTGTCGTACGCCTCTGGTAGTAGCTAGAAACGTTTGTTTATCTTAATTTAGTAGGGTGTACAGTACCTACCCTTTCTGCCAAGTATGATAAGGATACGCCAAATAGTTTTAAAGTACTGAGTACAAATAATTTTTAAGTTCTAATCATATGAATTATATCGTAAATTAATCAAAATAACTGTGCCGTTTCATATTTAACTTCAAATATCTCGAAAACTAATGACTTTATCGTTACCAATGAAGAGTAAATTATGTACGTAGAAAGTATTGGAGGATCTAAAAATGGCACTAAAATAGTAATTCCTCCAGTGGCGTAGAATTTGAGAAGGGTCAACCATACACTATCCCGTGTCGTACGCCTCTGGTAGTAGCTATAAACGTTTGTTTATCATAATTAAATAGGGTGTATAGTAGTCGCACTTTCTTCCAAGTATGAAAAGGATACGTCAAATAGTTTTAAAATGCTGAGCAAAAATAGTTTTTAAATTTTTAGATAAAACACCCTGTAACTCCGTAAGGAACCACATTTTATTTAAGCGTTTTAGGTTAAATCTTCGTATTTTGTGCTACGGTTTCTCCAGTTACTATATGGACAATTATTAATGAAACACCCTGTATATATGCCAAAAAGTCCTAATTTAAAAATAAAAATCAGACTCTGAGGATTTCTTTTCAAATTTGTCCTTTCTCGAGATAATGAATTTATGCAAACTCAAACGTCCTCACCTATACTACAGTGTCGCGCCCGCTTGATTAGCAATTAAAGAACAAAGGGGTTTCGATATTGTATTGCAAAAAACTCTTAGGGATTTCATCAATCGATGTTTAAAGAATATCTACCTACATTGTCAACATTGTAATTTTCAGTTAAATGTCCTACTCAGGGTTAACAATGGTCGATTTCGCATTTTTTTTTAAATTTTTAAACGCTTATACAGAGCAATTCATTAAGAATGTCCAATCTCTGAGTTGTAGATTCTAGACCTCAAAATATTAAAATTTAACCCAAATCACTTATATAAAATGTGCCTCGTTACTGAGTTACATGGTGTTCTATTTAAAAATTTAATAACCATTTTTACCCAGTACTTTAAAACTATTTGACATATCCTTGTCATACTTTTTAGAAAGTGTAGTTGCCGTACACCCTACTAAATTATGATTAACAAACGTTTCTGGCTACTACCAGAGGCGTACGACAGGGGACAGTGCATGGTTTACCCTTCCCAAATTCTACGCCACTGGCGGAATTACTATTTTATTGCAATTTTTAGATTCTCCAATACTTTCTATGCAAATAATATACTCTTCATTCGTACCGATAAAATCATTAGTTTTCGAGATATTTAAAGTTAAAAATGAAGGAGCACAATACATTAATCAAAATAGCTATATGCCGTTTCATTTTCAACTTCAAATATCTCGAAAACTAATGACTTAAACGTTACGAATAAAGAGTATATTACTTACATAGAAAGTATTGGAAAATCGAAATATTGTGCTAAAAATAGCAATTTCGCCAGTGGCGTAGAATTTGGTAATGGTCAAATCTTAATGTTTTGAGGTCTAGAATCTACATCTCAAAGATTGGACATTATTAATGGATCACCCTGTATATCAAAAACTATTAACCTAAGAGAAAAGTCACTAAAGACCTTTTCTGTTTGGAATGATTCAAAAAACCTAAAAAAACTGTGTTCGATGCAAAAAAATTATTTTAGGAAAAAACCCTAATCTTTCCCCTCGTCTGGCAAGGTCTTATGCTGTTCAGAATCGCCTGTCTTTCTACACATTTCTTCTAAATGACTTACTCAAACACATACTTAAATTTTAAACTTTAAAGGAGAAAGTTTATTTTACCCCCCCCCCCCCCCCCCCAAACTATGCATTTTTAGATTCACCTGGTAGATACACGTGCAGGGCTGATGCCTGCCAGGTCATGGTTTTTAGCCTGGGTATGCTATGATTTATCTCTATACAAATACGTAGGGAAGACAAGGTACAAGTTCTTTTTTAAACAATGGTACAAAAATGGGTATACATCGAATTTGTATTGTAGTCTTATGTTTTGTAATCATTTTATTTTTTGAATGCCCCTGATCTCTTTAGAAACATAGAAAGTAGACGGTTTTATTCTATAACATGTTTTTTAACTGAAACAAAACTAAATTAACAATAAGATATAACAGTTAACAAAACTTTACAGAAAGGCACATACGTTGTCGTTGTCTTCAGTACCTATAAATACTCTTTGTTGAAAATAATTTTTAAAAATAGTAGTAATGATAATATGCGCCTAGTTTTAACAGTTATGTATCACCTAAAATTAGACTCATTTTCATAGTTGATTCTTTCGTGAAGGGATTCACGGATTCCGCTAATTTTTTTAATACCTACTTAGTTCCGTTTTCTTTTTCCTCTCTGAGTTCGTTCATATGCTTTTCCTTCAGCTCTCTGATACAATCTATAGTCTCCTTTTGCTGCCTGTGTAGGTTTTTTATTAGGTTAACAACGTCCGAAAAACTGTAGCGATTATAGAATGATAAGCCTTATGAGCCACACTTTGAAAATCTTTCTACGTATCATCCACAGTAGAATCAGAAATAAATGTGAAGAAGACCAGGATGAAACACAATTTGGCTTCAGAAATGGACTGGGAATCCGGGACGCACTCGTTGCACTAAATGTGTTATTGCAGAAATGCCGAGATCAAAGGAAAGGCGTCTTTGCTGTATCTATTGACTATGAGAAGGCCTTTGATCGAGTACGACATCACAAATTAATTAAAATATTAAAGGATAAAGGAGTTGATGTCAAGATGTACGAATCATAGAAAAATTATACTGGCGTCAAACAGAGACAGCTTGCATAAATGAAGAATCAACAGAAATATGCAAAATACAAAGAGGTGTCAGACAGGGTTGTATCCTGTCCCCACTGTTATTCAATTTATATTCAGATAGAATATTTAAGGAAGCGCTGCATAATTTGGAATGGGGTGTGAAAGTTAATGGAATTCTGATAAATACAATCAGATATGCAGACGATACAGTTATTTTAAGTGATGATGTGAATGGATTACAACACCTTTTAAATGCCATTGACACAGTGGGAAGAGAGTTTGGCCTAAATATAAACTGTTCAAAAACAAAATACATGGTATTTAGCCGTTTGGCCCATCAAGATTCACGGTTATATGTTGATGGTCATATAATTCAAAGAGTACCCAGTTTTAAATATCTTGGTTGCCATATTACTGAACAACTAGATCCAGATAAAGAGATAAAATGTAGAATCGAGATAGCCCGCACGACATTTTAAAAAATGAGGTCATTCTTCTGTAATGATACCTTGCAACTTCAACTTCGAAAGCGCATGATTAAATGCTACATTTGGTCAGTCCTCTTGTATGGTGTCGAAGCATGGACATTAAAAATATCCACCAGTAACCGCTTGGAGGCCTTTGAAATGTGGCTGCACAGACGTATAATTAAAATACCATGGACGGCTATGCTGACACATGTGGCATTCCTTAAGAGAGAAAATGATACCCGCGAGTTGCTTGATAACATCAAATATAGAAAGGTGGCCTATTTTGGACACGTAGTAAGGGGAGACCGGTATAATATTCTTCAACTTATTATGATGGGTAAAATCGAAGGACGCAGAGGAATTGGTAGAAAGCAGGCCTCTTGGTTGAAGAATATCCGGGGGTGGACAGGAATAAAGAAAGCAGAACACCTATTTAGAATAGCTCGAGACAGAGACAGTTTCGCCATGTTAATCGCCAACGTCAAGGGGACTTAATAGGGCACGTTAAGAAGAAGAAGTAGGTTTTTTATTTGGCTCATATCCTAACGCCTTCAGAATTTCACCCATCATTTGCAACATATCCTCATTTTCGTTACCGCTCTTATTGAGTGATCCCTTCTTCTTCTCCTTCTCCGCAATTTATTGGGTGAAAAGCCTTCCTTTTTCCAAATCCTTGTTCTTCTTCTTCTTAATGCCACCTCTGTTTCTTTTTTTCCAGTTCTCTTCACGCCTACTTTCATACTTTGTTCCTATCGTTAACGGTTTCCTACATGCTCTGCCGGTGGCCCTATATAAAGGCATATAAACTTATTTCGAATAAGTTTATCTTTTTTGTATAAAAACGATGCATCGTATGAAAAGAGAATAGATAGATTTGTTGTATAAATAACTAATAACGAATTAATGAAAATCATGAGAAGATTAGTCTGAGAGGCAAAAAAATTCGGCCTAGAAATTAATGAAGAAAAGACGAAGTATATGGTGCTGGGCAACACAAAAAGAGAACCTGAAGATATGCTGAAGTTAAGAGCATTCGATGGAAAACAATATAAATTTAATAGAGTAAAGCACTTTACATATCTAGGTGTCATAATAGATGAAAAAGGACACGAGCAAAATGAACTAAAGCAGAGGATAGCTAAAGGTAACCGAAAGGTCGGCAGTTTAAAAAAATTATTAAAGTCAAAGTACGTATCGAGAAAGACGAAAATTAGGATATACCAAAATGTAATAAGAGCAACAGTCTAACAGTCACACGGATGTGAGACATGGATACTAAAAAAACAGAAGAAGAAATGATGTGAAGAGAGGTGCCAACGCAAGGTACTGAGGACTATTTTCGGGGGAGAATACGGAAGACGGTTGGCAAAGAAGAAACAATCAAGAATTAAGGATGCTTTACTTCTTCTTCTTCTTTCTCATAATCCTTAGTACACTTCAGAGCGTCGGATGAAGATGTTTTACAAGGAACCAATTATAACACGATACCTACACAAAGGCACAAAGAATCAGGTGGGCAGGTCATGTCGAGAGGATCGATAGGTCAAATATGCCAAAGAAAGTACTGCTAAGAAGACTAGTTGGGACGAGGAGACGAGGTAGACCAAGAAAAAGATGGCGCACGAAAAGTTTCAGGAAGATATAGGATCGATGGAAATTACATACTGTAAAGAGAAAGCGAAAAATAGGATACAGTGGAGAAACACAGTGCAGCCATTTTTACATAGACATTAAATAAAATTATGTAATATACATATATTATATATTGTCGTAACGTATTATGTAAAATTGTAATTGTTAGGGTGTAAAGCCCTATACAGCCAACAGTCCCGCATTTAGAATCTTGAGGCCCCTAGGCAACCCAAGCTAGGAGGTCCCTTAAATTAAAATACTTTTGTCTTTTTTCTTCAAAACCTTGGGTAACACACCCGTGTTCAGCTGCCCCCCCCCCACTTGCAAAAATTAAAAAACAAATAGCCCTGATTTATGAGCTATTTATGAGCTTTCATAATCCGCAAACTAAAAATTTTGAGCTCGCTCCACTCAGCAGGAATTTAATACTTTAGTGGGGGGGGGGGGGGCTGAGTCAGCCCCCGCCACTACTTAAATATAGGAATATTGAATCGGTTTTTGCGACAGAATTACGAGCTATTTAGGAGCACTTGAAATTATATAGTTTCGATTTTTGAGCTCATCCCCTTCACCCCCAAACAACCCTTTAGTTGATTTAACTTAAGAGAAAAATGCTGAGAAAACTTAAAATATATCGTATTGCGGATATAATTCCTATAGCCTATATACTCTAAGAATAAACTATTAAATCACGTGCATTTCGATTATTGAGCTACAGCCCCTTCGCAAGAAAACCACCCTATCTTCCCGGCTTAAGAGAAAGTTGTACTTAAAATGCATTAAATTGAGGGATACCTCAAGAAACAAAGGTGACATGGTACCACCTTGCGCCTTTACCCTGAGGGTGGATACCGCCCCTTCTCGGGGGTGAAAATTATTTTATAAAACATAACTGCACAAATCTATAAAAGAACAAATTATAAGCAAAATATATTATATAAAGTTATTAAAATAAGTCAATACTTTATAAGTTATTAAAGATCAAAAATTTTAATTATTCGTGAAAAAAATGCATGTTTTGAAGCGGTTTTTCGTAAATCACTGAAAAACTGTAAGTTTTTACAAAAAAGTTAATAGTAGTTTAATTCGTATACCTTATATTCTGAGAATAAACTCTTAAATCACGCGCCTTTCGATAATTGAGCTACAACCCCTTCGCAAGAAAACCATCCCATATTCCCGGCTTAAGAGAGAATTGTACTTAAAATAATTTAAATTAATTATTTGGCGACTAGATATCGTTTAATAATTTATGAGCTCGCAAAATATACGCATCTCAATTATTGAATTGCCATTTTCTTTCGATAGTGCAGTCACTGAAGGTAAAAATCAACTATGACCTTCGATGTCGGTAAATCTCCATTCATTTTCACGAAAATTGGTGAGTGGATAGAGGATACGTCAAGAAACAAAATTAACAATAACAACTTAGCCGGGGGTATATGTCACCCCTTCTCGGGGGTGAAAATTACTTTATTAAAAATAACCCCACAAATCGATAGAGGGACAAATTTTAAGCGAAATTTGTTATATAATGTTATTAAAATAAATCAATACTTTTTGAGTTATTAAAGATCAAATATTTTAATTTTTGTGAAAGAAAATGCGATTTTTCATAAATAACTCAAAAACTGTAAGTTTTTACAAATAAGTTTTCATCACTAAAATTGAAGCTAATAAAAAATATATTAAATTTTGCTGACTTGAAAAACCCTTTCATGTAAATTCAAAGTAAGTTATAAGTAATTAAATGTATAGTTCTTTCTGCGACTATTCAAATCTAAGGATTCAAGCTTAAATAACGGGAAATAGATGCATTTTGTAACACTTACTAAATACTTGTTAAAGTACTTAGAAATACCTATCAAATGTGCTCCAGAAAAAGTTGATAGGATCAAAATTTATACTCCAAAAATTTTTACAAAAAAAATTAATTTCTTTTTAATTACTCTGTTAATTTTTATGATATCAGCCATATCCAACTATTTTAAAGGTAATTTCAAGAGCTATGAAACTGTATTACATTTAGGCCCGATACTTTATGTCTCGATTAACAGCCAGTTAGTTCACCGGGGTTTAATCGTGACCTCTTTAGGGTGTCTTGCGTTGTAATAAATGCAATTATAAGTATTATTATTATTCTTATTTATAATCATAATAATACTTGTAATTGCATTTATTACAACGCAAGAGACCCTAAAGAGGTCCCGATTAAACTCCGGTTAACTAACTGGCTGTCAACCGAGACATAAAGTATTACCGGCTTAATCTTTCAAATACTTTATTTTTTAGGATAATATGTTAAAGGGCTCAAGTTACATTGTCCTCGTAGTAAAATTTAGGCTTAAACATTTCTATCTTCGTTATTTTGGTTCATAGATAAATCAAAAGACAAGTAAAATCTTTGCTAATAAAAATACTCAAATTTCGTTATAATATATCATTTTTTACGTCAATCGAGTATGTATTGTTGGAGTTATTGTTTTAAATATGATCTAAAAAAATAAAGTATTTTAAAGATTTAATGTAATACAGTTTTATAGCTGTATACTTTATAAGTATAAATTTTGATGCTATCAACTTTTTCTGGAGCTCATTTTTGATAGGTATTTCTAAGTACTTTGACAAGTATTTAGTACCTGTTATAAAATGCATCTCTTTCCCGTTATTTAAGCTTGAATCCTTAGATTTGAACAGTTGCAGAGAAAAATATACATTTAATTACCAATAACTTACTTTAAATTAACATTAAAGGGTTTTTCAAGTAAGCAATTTATTATATTTCTTATTAGCTTCAATTTTATTGATGAAAACTTTTTTGTAAAAACAGTTTTTGAGTTATTTATGAAAAATCGCTTTAGAGCATGCATTTTCTTTCACAAAAATTAAAATATTTGATCTTTAATAACTCAGAAAGTATTGATTTATTTTAATAACATTATATAACAAATTTTGCTTACAATTTGTCCCTCTCTCGATTTGTGGGGTTATTTTTAATAAAGTAATCTTCACCCCCGAGAAGGGTTGACATATACCACAGGCTAAAACCGCAAGTTGTTATTGTCAATTCGTGAAAATTAATGGAGATTTACAGAAATCGAAGGTCATAGTTGATTTTTACCTTCAGTGACTGCACTATAGAAAGAAAATGGCAATTCATTAATTGAGATGCGTATATTTTGCGAGCTCATAAATTATTAAACGATGTGTAGTCGCCAAATAATTAATTTAATAATTTATTTATGATATAAGTGTTAAAAGTACACGTTTAAGGCACGCATGTGAAAGTTTATGCTCGCTATCGCTCATTCTGCAATTCACATGAGTGCCTTAAAAATGTACTTTTTAACACACATATCATACAATATTTTTTCTACAAACGTAATTACAGGACAATATCTACAATAACTTTTACTTGAACTTTTGACTGACATTCCATTTTTATATTTTTTTGATATTACATCAAAATTGCTATACGGTCAATACCAACTGCAGTGCCTTAAAATTTTTTTAAAGCACTAGTGCCTTAAAGTAGCATTTTTAACGCTCGTATGGAGTGCCAAAAATTGCATTTTTAACACGGTTGTAGAAAAATTATTTTAAGTACAACTCTCTCTTGAGCCGGGAATATGGGATGGTTTTCTTGCGAAGGGGTTGTAGCTCTATAATCGAAAGGCGCGTGATTTAAGAGTTTATTCTTAGAATATAAGCTATACGAATTAAACTACTACTAACTTTTTTGTAAAAACTTACAGTTTTTCAGTGATTTATGAAAAACCGCTTCAAAACATGCATTTTTTTCACGAATAATTAAAATTTTTGATCTTTAATAACTTAAAAAGTATTGACTTATTTTAATAACTTTATATAATAAATTTTGCTTTTAATTTGTTCTTTTATTGATTTTTGCAGTTATTTTTTATAAAATAATTTTCACCCCCCGAGAAGGGGCGGTATCCACCCTCAGAGTAGAGGCATAAGGTGGTACCATGTCACCTTTGTTTCTTGAGGTGTCCTCTAACCACTGACCAATTTTCGACGTAATCGTCGATTTTTACCTTCAGTGACTGCACTATACAAAATAAATTGCAATTTACTGTTCTAAATGCGAGTAATTGGGAAGCTTATAAATTTTTAAATGATATGTAGTCGCCAAATAATTAATTTAATGCATTTTAAGTACAACTTTCTTTTAAGCCGGGAAGATAGGGTGGTTTTCTTGCGACGGGGTTGTAGCTCAATAATCGAAATGCACGTGATTTAATAGTTTATTCTTAGAGTATATAAGCTATAGAAATTATATCCGCAATACGATATATTTTAAGTTTTCTCTGCATTTTTCTCTTACGTTAAATCAATTAAAGGGTTGTTTGGGGGTGAAGCGGATGAGCTCAAAAATCGAAACTATATAATTTCAAGAGGTCATAAATAGCTCGTAATTCTGCCGCAAAAACCGATTCAATATTCCTATTTTTAAGTAGGGGGGGCTGACTCAGCCCCCCCCCCCACTAAAGTATTAAATTCCTGCTCAGTGGAACGAGCTCAAAATTTTTAGTTCGCGGAATATGAAAGCTCATAAATAGCTCATAAATCAGGGCTATTTGTTTTTTAATTTTTGCAAGTGGGGGGGCAGCTCAACACGGGTGGATAACACCTCCATCTCCGAGCGGTATTCCTTTGAAATATTAGTGGACATTTTGTGGATTTGAACTTAAATTTTTGTTTCATTTTGTAAAACGTGTTGCTTGAAGAAATAAAATAAATAAATAGTCAAGAAACTGTTTATTTATATAATTTTGCTTAAACTATTTTGCAATAAAAATTATTTTATTTTTTTTTGTTATACTTAGTTATCAATAAACGAATGATTTATTTTAAGGTATAATAATTTTTCTAAGGATGAGAAAAAAAAGGAGGTCGTCGAAAAAGTATATTATTTTACTCACATGTAATGGCTATTACTCACTTTAATGAATACCGACACGAGCTGAAGGCTCGTGTCGCAAACTTCATCATCGTGAGGAATACCTACCCATCGCTACATGCTCGTTCAGTAATATGTATGCTATTACTATTACATAATTATCTAATAATAAATAATTATGGATTAAATTAAGTTTGAATTTTCAAAGCCTTATAATTATTATAAAGCAACTTTTCTGAGTTTCATAGAAACAAACAAATTTTCGAGCACATCATTCTCAATAGTCATAATTGAGGGAAATGCAAGTCTAATTTGTGCCACTGTCGAACGGTGACAGTTTTTAAAAATTTTCATTTTTGAAAATGGCCGTTCGCCTGTTGTATTTGTTATAATTAGCGTAAGATAAATCTTACAATTTCTCATTTCGAATTTGTTCTCATAAATAACTCAAAAAGAGTATGAAGCAGGAATAATTTGTTTTCGCTATAAGTCGTGAAGATGACTATAAAATATTTGAACTGCTGTAGTTCATCTTAAATTTCAGGTTCAATATCATCAATATAGTTTTCATGCAGTTTTGAAGCACACTCCTTTATTTAAGTATCTCTCAGTTTTGGAAAAACACACAAAATACCAAAGACTGAGTTACTCGTACGCTGTCAACTGACGACTCAGCTAAATGATTAGTTTATCCAAAATTGGTAGATTCGTTTCAACCTTTAACTTTTCTCCGCCATGTAGAAAAACTTCATTGTAATTAGAATCATCAAAATGTAGTTTTCTTGCTCGCGTTTGTTTACTTTCGTTGGTATATTCAGAGTATTGTAGATCGCAAACCTACTGCTCGTTATAAGCAAAATTATCTCTCTGGGAATTTAAGAACTCCGAAAGTCATTTTAGAAGATCAACTGCTGTTTCAAGTTCAATCTTTTCTTTCTGTATTGATTTACTGACAGCGGTGATGAGTTCAAAAATTGTTGCCCAAAACTCATTTCTTTATGAGTGTGTCTGTTTTGACATTTCTTTCAGCAGACACTTAGCCTCATGAACTGTTTCAGCTTTCTGATTAGCGTCTTTGGCAAGAGTATGAAGAGCAGATTTGAAGGTGTTGTAACCTTTAGACAAAGCTCTTGTTGCATCAGCCCTTGCAGTCCCTTTAGTGCTGCTTGTTCTTTTAAGGACAAGATTTAGATCGTGGCGAATGGGATCGCTTAGTTGAGTTTCATTAAAGCATTTGATAGTAGCTTCCCAACGAAGGGGTAGATACTGAAAAAAAGTTGTAAACGGCTGTAAATATTGCTTGAACGGGCCCAAATAAACTTTTAGTAGCATTTACTCCAACTAAAGCGATTGTGCGGCACAAAAAATGTAAATTGCAAGTTTGTTGATCTCAGATAAATGAGCCCGGAGACCATTGTATTTGCCTGACATGTAGCGAAAGGCGTAGGTAATGGAGAGGGTAGCGAAGGGGTGCTGACTCATTTGTTGCTCTTGCTCTTATTACTTTTCTAAGATACCGTGCAGACTGATAGGCAATACTGTTGCTTCTACCAAACGGCATTCATTAGCGACTTGTTCTCACAACATAGGCTTTCTATGTGAGCAAAAGTATGTATTGTAATGTAGCTTTATACGTACACCATCACTTTTATGGTATTGCACGATATTTGAATTTTTCAACATAATATGATTTATAATTTTTATTTAAACCTTTTTTTACATTTTGGGCCCTGTGAGGCCCTCTTTGGGGCAGAGGCCCCTAGGCAGCTGCCCACTTTGCCTATTGGTTAATCCGGCACTGACAGCCAAGGCCTATAGAGCATATTAAATAAATAGATTTGTTGTCACAAATTGAACAAGGAATTCAAAAATGATTTTAATTTGAAATATCTCGGTTGCGTACTATTTTTTAAAACCATTACCCGGATTCGCGCCATTGATGAATATAAAACGATTAATTGTCTGTCATAAAACGCACAATAATTACCTCTTAAAACCCACCAAATTTAATTACAATGTTGCCAGTAGTTACGGCAAAATCGTAAAACATGTGTAAAATTTATTTTCAACGTCCTTTATCTTGAAAACGGATGGCATTACAAAATTTTTTACTAAGCAAACCCCAATTACACACTAAGCGTCAAAATCAACGCACCGCCTTAAAAATGGGACATTTTTAATGTCTCATATTTCCTAAACCTGTTGTCCAATTTTAGTGATTTTTTTAATATATTATAACTTTGTGTTCTTCAAGAATATCTTTGTAATAATATTGTTGCTAAACAGAAAGTCTCATTGTATAAAGGGTGTAACAATGATAGTGTGTTTTTTCCTCAAAGTTTGGAACACCCTGTGGAATATTCTAGCGTATATAAAATATTGAAATTAAAACTCAACTATAACCTTAAGCTATCTTAACATTTCTCTTTTTGATTTATTTGATTATGTTGGATAATAAAAAAGTTAGATACTTTAACAACAACTAGCAATGTTCTTCATCAATACAGGGTGTTTCTAAATAAGTGCGACAAGCTTTAAGGGGTAATTCTGCATGAAAAAATAATAACCGTTTACTTTATAAACATGTGTCCTCAAATGCTTCGTTTCCGAGATACGGGATGTTGAATTTTTTCTTACAAACTGACGATTTATTTATTGCTTTAAAACTGGTTGAGATATGCAAATCAAATTCATTAGGTTTTAAGAGGTAGTTATTCGGCATCTTTTGGCATACAATTAGGAATTTTATATTAACCATTGGCGTGCATACGGGTCATATTACCCGGTCATATTACCCGTATGCACGCCAATAGTGAATATAAAATTCTTAGTTGTAAGTCAAAAAATGTGAAATAACTACCTCTTAAAACGCACCAAATTTCATTTGCGTATCTCAACCAGTTTTAGAGCAATAAATAAATCGTCAGTTTGTAAGAAAAATTTTAACATCCCGTATCTCGGAAACGAAGCATTTGTGGACATATGTTTATAAAGCAAATGGTCATTATTTTTTCATGCAGAATTACCCCTTAAAGTTTGTCGCACTTATTTAGAAACACCCTGAGTTGATGAAAAACATTGCTAGTTGTTAAAGTACCTAACTTTTTTATTATCCAACATAAGCGAATGAATCAAATAGCAGAATGATAAGATAGCTTAAGGTTACAGTTGAGTTTTAATTTCAATATTTTATATAGGCTAGAATATTTCACAGGGCGTTCCAAACTTTGAGGAAAAAACACACTATCATTGTTACACCCGGTATATAATGACACTTATGTGTTTAGCAACAATATTATTACACCGATATTCTTCAAGAACAAAGCTACACCATATTAAATAAATCACTAAAATCGGATAACAGGTTTAGGAAGTATGAGACATTATAAATGTCTCATTTTTAAGGTGGTGCGTTAATTTTGACGCTTAGTTTATTTCAGTTTTTACCTATTCTAGAAACGGTGTTACCTTTTTTTTAAATACGCTGTATAATAATTAATATAATTTATCAAATTAACCGTTAGCAAATATCTACGACACTGTCGCATTAGTAATAAAGTTAATAAAGTGCACAGAATCCATTTTTGGTTTTAGTGGTTATAATTTTGTTTGTTTTATAAACCAAGTAAGTTTCACAAGCTTAAGATGTAGCTTAAATTATAAAATAGTGAAATTATAATGTTCGATTATTTTATCAAAAACAAAAAGTAATATAATTGCACAAGTTTATTCATTATAAGAAATATGTGATTAGACTGGTATATATTTTGCTTAGCAAATCTCTTTATACCTAGATATTAAACTATTATCGCTGAACGTCGGCTTCACGTTCATAATCAAAAGTCTAATGAAGCGTGATATCATTTACCCCAATAATTGCCTCATGTCCCATTCACATGGTAAATATATTTGAATTTAAAATCAAAGCTTTCGGAAGGGCCACTCAATAATTAACAGGTCCAATGCTTGGGCGCGCCAATGTCCATCATTGTAACCGCACACTTCCATTTGCATCTATAATAGGCCTAGCCCTTGCTCAATTAAGCTTAAGCTATCCTCGTCCAGTGATTGTCCATCTTAAATCCATATAAATGGCCCATATGGGAATAGGCTCAGGTCAACAGCGCTGCCAAAATCTCTAAACTGACGGTCAGCCTATTCTCTTAGCCGTATCGCGATGAAGCGAGGTGTTGATTAGGCGATTTAATTATACAAGGGTTCGGCTTTTATCAGACACCCTTTTCGTTAAAGGCTAAACAGTTATTCTCATAAATGGATTCGGTGATTTACTAACTTCCTTGTTATCCATTAATATAATTACTTCATTTCATTGAATTACCTACTTATACGTCCGCTCGATCAGCAAAAATATCAAACTAATCAACAAAGCTGATGAAAAATGTGCAAAAGTTTTATAAACTACATTCCTGGTCAAAAAAATCCGGATACTTGAATTTTGTATGTTTTTTTAATAATAGGAAAAATAAGTATCCCAGAAGAAAGTAATAAGTAAGTATCAAAGTATCGCAAAAAAATTAACATTGTTCAAAACATTAAACAAAAGAAAAAATAAGATTAATTGCTCACAGTTGGCTCTTCTATACATTTAATATCGGGTAAATGCATCTACAGAATAATCTTCAGAACAAATACGACCTATTCAACCTGCATAAAATGGTTAAAGAAATGACGGCTGCAAAAAAGAAACCACAACACAACTCTTTTAGATAAAAGTGGAAATACTATGATAACGACTGACGAAAAGCTAAACGATGGAAAGAATATATGGACGAGCTCTTTGACGACGAAAGAGGAAATCTACAAGACATATCTTTCGAAAACAGAGAAACAAGTGTAGAAATTACAAAGGAAGAAATATTGTATGCACTACAGAACACCAGAAACGGAAAAAGCTCGGGGCCAGATCAACTGTCTATTGATATCCTTAAAATAATAGAAAATGAGTACATGGATGTCCTCTGCTAGTAGTGATGAGCAAAACAAGAACAAGACCAAGGCCACGCTAGTCTTGGTCTTGGTCTTGTTCTTGCAAGCTTGGTCTTGGTGTTGGTCTTGCAGCTAAAAGGCAGTCTTGGTCTTGGTCTTGGTCTTGCACTAACCGGTCTTGTTCTTAGTCTTAGTCTTGCTGCAAGAGTCTTGCTGGTCTTGCTTTTTTGGTAGTAATAATTTGAACCAAACAATTTCGAATAAAATGTACATTGAAATAAATAAAGATGTGAAGAATGAAACTATATTTTTTGCTTTAAAATTTTAAAAGAATGTAGAATGTAGTTTCAAACGGATACCAATTTTAACATTATACATTCACCTAATTATTTCATTAAAAAGTATGTTTCAATAAATATAAAGGTTTATTTTCAAATTTCAATTTTAAGTTGAATTGAGACACAACCTGCTTTTTATACATTCAATAGCATATGATAAAAAAGAAAAAAAAAGTAAAAAAAAAAGAAGAAAGAAGAAAAAGTTATTAGTTACATTTTATTTTATTTGGAGGAAATACGCGCTTTATTTAATTATACATACTTATATACAAGGCAAAAGCAAAACTGTGTTTTTTATGTGAAGAAAAAATTTAAAAAACCATACCAGATGTAAAATTCCCATTGAAATGATGTATCGAACGTGAACACTGATTTCTCATTAAAAAAAAATTATTTTCAGTTCATATGAACGTTTAACCTATAAAGTTTGTACACATACTTAGTAAACATTCTGCATATACAGGGTGGCTGTATAGTGTGACAAAGCTCCATATCTCGGAAACTGTTCATAATAGAGAATAACTGAAAATAGAAAAATTAAAGAAAATCATTTTCCGAAGAATCCAGTAGCACTCAAAAAAATTTCATTATTTTTAGCTTATAAGTTCCAATTAGAAACAAATATGGCGGAAAATCTATTATACTGGAAACTGTTGAACAGTCATAGGAATAATTTTATTTCTGTTTCTACATATACGGTTTTTTAAATGTCATTTTTGGGTACTACAGAAACGACGTCATCAGTATTCTTTTCATAAAATGTGTTCTTATACGATAGTCTAATACGGAGGAGCATTTTTTTTAAATTCGATTGTGCTCCCCTTTTTTTTGACGTTCGATTGCTTTTTTGTTATTTGAGTGGCCACTGGCCTGCTTACGTTAAATACCCTGTACTTACTGTTGTAAAATTATAAGATAACGCTAGAATAGTTAGAAGAGTAATGTTAAAACCAATTCAAATCAAGAAAAGTGATCAAGAAAAAAATTCTTTTTTTTCAAATGTCAAAATTTTGTTTGTATGGTAACGCGATCATTTAAAAAGATTAGAAGGAATTTTATCATATCTAGGAGCCTTTCCATTTTTTAATATTCTTATTGCATCTAATAATTCCTTAAATGTTTTCTGTAGACTTCCTTTGAAAATGATTATTTAGGACTGCATTTTGTATGCTAACTCTTTTTTTATTTTTGCTAATAATACACCGTTCTTATTACTTTTTAATACACATACTCCAGGGAAATAAGGAAAAATATACCATGTTCGGGACATTTGAGCAGCCAGGTTGCAAATGGGTTTTTTGGGTACTATATACCTAATACATTATACATACAAAAATGCCCGTCACAGTTCGGACGAGAAATTTAGTTATTAACAAATAAGTGTCAAAAATGGCAGTTTTTTCGTTTAAATCGCTACGGGTAAAAATAGGGTAATTAAATATCTTATTTATACTGTTATTCTCGTAGTAGCTGAGCCAAGGTTTAAAATGGAAGTTTTTGAATTTGGTTTAGATCATTTGTTGCTTCAGAAATTGCAAAATAAAAATAAAATTTCGAAAATAAAAAAATTGCTATAACTTTTATAAAAATGACCTTAAGACCTTCATATTGTACGAAAAGTTGAGACAAACAGTTCGTATAATGCACAAAAAATTTTAAGACGATTCGTCAATTAGTTTAAATTTTATTCAATTTATTTATCCCAATGAGCTTTTTTTTCGCAATATTATTGTTCAGAAAATAGTAATGTAATAGCAATTTTGTGAAAACTACATGAAAGAAGAAAAGTTATGATTTCAAAGCATTTAAAAAAAATCATAAAAAAGTTATTTTTATTATTCCGAAAACATTTTACTAAAGTAGGGTCATTTTTAGTTCATAAACAATTTGAATAACTTTGTTAATATCGACTGTAGATTAAAACTACTTTGGGATTTGAAAAGCTGGTATTTTTATACGAATTTTCAAAAAAAACTTTTTGCCTAGGTTAATTACAGTCAAAGTTAGCCACTTTTTTTATTTAATTGACAGCTACTTTGTTTATAACAATTAAGCAACCCAACTAGCGCCATTTCGAAGTTGAAGATATATAATTTTTGTGTAAAAGTTTGAGTAAACTTTAAACTTCAACAGAGTTGTTAATAAAGCTTTAAATATAACGAGCTAACGAAATCGATTTGTGGTCGGTGGAAATGAATTATTAAAATCCGTGCACTCAAAAAATGAAACTGATTCTTCAAAAATGTGCTGCGATTAATATCTCCAGAGCTTGTTGATGGATTTTGATCATAATTTTTTTAAATTGTATGTACTCGTAGTCTTGTAGAGTACGTTATGTACGTAAATCCCCACCTAACATTTCAAAATGTTAGGAGGAGTTCCCCTTATCACTCAGGGATATGAAAAATAGATTAAAACCGATTCTAAGATCTACCGAATATACGTATATAATTTCATAAAAATCGGTCAAGCGGTCTCAGAGGAGTATGACAACTAACACTGTGACAGGAGAATTTTATAGATGTAAATATATAGATGGGTATTAACAAATAGGGGTTGGTGATGAAAAAATGTAAATTAAGGGTTGTATGTATTTTTTATTCCTACGTCATATAAAATTAAGATAGATAATTTTGTCCAAAAAAATAAAAAAAAATGTCAGGGGGGCAACCCCCCTTATAACTTATGGGTATGAAAAATAGATTAAAACCTATTCTCAGTCCCATAGGATATACTTGTAAAATTTTATAAAAATCGGCCAAGCCGTTTCGGAGTAGTATGGTAACTAACACTGTTACAGGAGAATTTTATGTATATTGAAGTACATAACTGTGAATTAAATAATAAAAATGGCTAACTTTGACCGTAATTAACATAGGCGAAAAGTTTTTTTTTGAAAATTTGTGTAAAAATACCAGCTTTTGAAATTCCAAGGTAAATTTACTCTACAGTCAATATTAACAAAGCTATTCAAATTGTTTTCAAGCCAAAAATGACTCTACTTTAGTAAAATGTTTTCGTAGTGACAAAAATTACTTTTTAATGATTTTCTTCAATAATTTGAAAACAAGACTATTGTTCTTTCATGTGGTTTTCACAGAATTTCTATATATTTATTATTTTCTGAACAATACCATTACAAAAAAAAGCTCTTTGGGATAAACAAATTGAATAAAATTTAAACTAATTGACGAATCGTCTTATAATTTTTTGTGCAGTATATGGACTCTTTGACTCAACTTTTTGTAAAAAATAAAAGTCGTATGGTCACTTTCGCGAACGTTATAGCAAATTTTTTATTTTCGAAATTTTAGTTTTATTTTGCAATTTTCGAAGCAACAAATGATCGGACCAAAATTAAAAAACTGCCGTTTTAAACATTGGCTCATCTACTAAAAGAAGAATACTACAAATAAGATATTTAATTATCCTATTTTTACCTGTAGCGATTTAAACGAAAAAACTGCTATTTTTGACCCTTATTTGTTAATAACTAAAATTCTCGTCCGAACTGTGACGGGCATTTTTGTATGTATAATGTATTAGATATGTAGTACCCAAAAAACCCATTTGCAACCTGGCTGCTCAAGTGTCCCGAAAAAACCTTATTTCCCTGGAGTAACACCATTTTATCTTTTAGCCCTCTTTTATATTTAGTTTTTATTTTATAATGCACATTCTTTTAACGTCCAACAAAAACAACGAGAATTAGTATTTTGCATTCTTATACTCAAATACATAAATTATTACAATAAGAATGAAAGCCTCTATACTATTACTTGACGAATTACAAATTAACTGAAATTTACAAACTCGTCCACATAAGTTTGTAAGATAATGAAGCCATGACTTGACATTAATTTTGGTATAAAAGTTGTGGATAAGCTGTACGATAAATCCTCACAACAATGTAACCTTTTCGTCAGTTGATTTTTCCGTTGATTTTATTACTTTGCTCAAAACTAAAGGCCCTTACAGGTGTGCAACCTGTCCTATTCTATTTTTTCCGTGCCGTAAGGGTGACTCGAGAGTAGTATTAGGGTCAACTGTGATGACTGTCCAGACATTCTAAATAGATTATTCATTTCGTTTCCACGAGGATTACTATTCACGGCGTTCATTAACCTGATAATAAAACTTATTTACATTTGAACTAACAAAAGATCTCTTTATGTTTGAAATGTAGTTTACGAGTTAATTTTCTTTCTGTTCGATGTTCTCATATCATTGAATCTTTATGTATACGTATTCAAATTCACGTCGAATAAATTGACATAGTGATGGGCTTATATTATATCTATTTAATTTTGCTCAAAGTTTGGAATACATAGATAGATAATCGACAATTTACGGTTATAACTAAATTTTTCAAGAATAACATGAAACACATATTTTACTATATTAAAATTATACTCCAGATTAAAATGTGAGACGCAGTTTTTAAGGCAGAAGATTACAACTGTCATTAGGAAGGGCTAAGCCAGCCTATCACGATACTGCGGCCTCGTTCAAGTTTGTCGAATTCGACTAATTGACAAAAATTTTGATTGTGTATGTGCGTCCAACAAAATCGTTACAATTTTACCACAGAGAAACTGGTTTCTATGCTGCAGTACGGCAGAATAATTGATATCATGGACGATTTTCTCGAACGATACCGCAGTATCGTAAGTGGCCGGCTTAAAGCAGAAAAAAATATAAATATCGATACTTTCTTGCACGAGCGTAGACAGGTTTTAGTATGGGAGGGTGGGTTCAAGAAAATAAAACAACTAATATTACATAAAATATTCTGTGTAAAAGGTATATTTATTTAAACCCCAATAAAAGGCTACATTAAAACAGAACGTTTTCGCTCTACAGAGAGCATCATCAGTGTTCTAAGCCTAAAATAAGTATAACCATAGTTAGTGAAGACAAGAGAAAAATTTAAACGTTAACCAAGATAAAAAATTAGGTTATACTCACAAGCTCTACATGCTAAGCCACCAAAAATACTGTTATGATCTGCTTATTATTAATTTTATATTAATTATTATTTATTTGATTAATTATTTAATTGTCGCAAATCATACATAAAAATTGAATAAAAAATCTCATGGTGCCTTTTTATACTATTAAAAAAAATCCAAATTATCTCACGTTATACTTATCTTCTCTCGTGGGTTCAGTATCTCTTAGTTGATCCTAATCGGGAGAAAATAGGGAAAAGAAATAAAGCAAAATATTCAAATAAAAATACAGAATTGTCTTTTATTTATCAAAATCAATACTCTGAAATCTATCGAATCTAAAAACCTGTGAACACAGATGTCCGAATGAAATTTTCACCACTTAAATTTATTATAGTTAAAAAAAAAACAATTTATCGGTTTGTTCCCGATGACTTTGGTAAAACAAACTAAACAAAACAAATTTATGTATTCGCAAGATTACCTATATTTACTATTTACTTTTTGAAATATTGGAATTTTAATTCATATGCTTTTTACTCAAAAATTTAGTTTCCGAACATAAAAATCTCTTTCACATAAATTGACTGACCTTTTGCTTCACTCACTCTGATGTCTTCTCGTGACCCAAAATAGCTCTCCCTCGTTGACTATGTTAAAGGCTACTCATCAAAGCCCTCTCCTTTGTCCAGCTTCAAAACTATCAGCATACCAGCACCAATTCTCCAACAAGCAGGGCCTTCTTTTGACACGTACTCGATTCAAACAACACTCCAAAAATTCTCTGCTCTCCTTCTCACAATAATACAGAATCAAAGAGGTATTTCGTCTCAATTTGATCTGTCTCTCGTTCCACTTTTCAACACTATTCTCCACTATCAAACAGCCACTGGTATCTGCTAACTATCTATCCACTAAAACACGTCCACCCGCTCCTCATCGATGCCAAAAACATAATGACTTTTCTTTCAAACTCTCTCAATCATCCAATCCATTTTTCCCCTTCCACATTGCCAAGAATCAAAAACATCGGCTTTTCCATTCGACAAACAAACAGTCACCCTCGAAATTACTCCGATCATCCTAATTACTTTCTGAGAACTATACAATATTTACTCGTGTTGAAACAAAGATACTAAAATTCCAAATTTCTTTTAAATTATCAATTTCTAGAAATTGATAATTACCTCTACCCTACACAACCTTTTTCCATTTTAAATCTAAATACATCGTTATTTTCACTTTAATTATTCACAAAAGTCTTTAATGGTTCATCGGAAAGCTCATTAAAAGAGAAATCTACTTACATCCAAACTAAATTCTAATAAATTTTAAAACCGCTCAATATACAGGGTGTATCAAATTTATGTGCCCGCGTTATTAAAAAAAAAATTTAATTTAATTTTCATTTTGCTTTTGATTGATAAATTGAAAACACAATAACATCCCCGCCTTGTTTTGAGATAAAATCAGTATTAATAAGTGCAACAAAATATGATTTTCTCTGGACAACAAAACTTTTCTATTGTGTCAAAATATTGAGTCCCACCTGAAAAACAATTGCTTTCTTTTTCCCAGTGTCTGTACTTAGATGGGATAGGGTAAGTTTTCGATCGACAATTTCCTAAGTCTTTAGTCTCAAATGAACTTTCATACTTTTTGGCTACTCTGTTTTCTTCTTTTATTAAATTTTCACATTCCCTCAATATTACACGCAGTTCCTTCTCCCTTTCTTCTCCACATATCAATTTTCTTTCTTTTTCCTCCAATTCTCTACACATGTTTATTGTGTATTCTGTCTTCTCCATTTTGCATACTTCCTCTTTAAATACCGTAGTCTCAATTGTATCTTTTCCGCCTTCTTTTTCTATTCTGATCTCTTCTTCTTCTGGGCTCATCTCATCTTTTGAGGAATCCCAAGCTTCATTTTCCTGTGTCAATCTTTTTTCTTCTTTTTCTTCTTCTGGACTCATCTCTTTTTTCGAGGAATTCCAATCGTCAATTTCCTTTGTCACTCTTTTTTCTTCTTTTTCTTCTTCTGGGCTCATCTCCTTTTTCGAGGAATCCCAGGCTTCATTGTTTTTATTTATCTTCTGTTGCTTTCTCCTCTTTCTTCTCTGTCCCTGCTTCATTGCCAAATTCATTTCCACTTTTTGTTTTTTGTCTGCATTATCCTTTTTCCGTTTCTCATGTTCCTTGTCCATTTCAAGAATGTTAGGTTCTTCTTCTTTTCCATCTGTGATTTTCATCGTGTTATTTTTGAAATCTATCACCACATGCTTTTCTGACAATTCATCGACTCCTACGATCATATCATGCATCATGTTTGGCATTATAACACATTGTAGTGCATAAAATTGCTTCCCCAATCGAACCTTTATTCGTATTCCTTCATTTATTGTTGCCAAAGTCCGTTTATTTGCGCCCACTAAAGTTACCCTGGGAATTTTGTAAATCAAATTCGTCAAATTAACCTCTTCTATTACTTTCCTGTTAATCAAAGTAATTTCTGAACCAGTGTCAATCATAATTTTAATCGGTTTCTCATTTATAAAACCATCTACCAATTTTAAATTGTACTTCCTTTATCATTATTTCCTGCTAATTTAATAAATTCCTTCGGGTGACAAAAAATTCCTGTTTGCTCTTTTGTTTTTAGTGAGCGCTTTCGTGAAAAGACGCTTGCTGTTCTTCTTCGCTTCTTCTTCCGTCGCTTTGTCTCTCGTCCTCATATTCATATATTTGCGTGTTGTTTACCGCTCTTCTGTTTTCTCTTTGTCTGTCGGACCCGTATCGGTTTCCACGATTTTCCTGTTCATTCCTTCTATTATCATTTCTGTCCTCTTGATTTGTGCGGGTGTTATTTCTATTCTGGTTTTCTCGATATCTGTCTTCGTTCCATTGCCGATTTCTTTGTTCATAGTTTCCTCTTCCGTTGTCTCTATTTTCGTTTTCTCTTCTTGTATAATCTCTCCTAAAGTTCTGTCTTCTATCTCTATAGTCTCGATTTTCGCGTTGTCTATAATTATCTTGCGATCTTCTTATTTCTCTTTCTCTCATTTTTGCTTCTCGTATTTGTAAGAATTGGCACAAACTGTCGATATCTTTGTAGTTTTGTAAAGTTATGTGATCTTCTAAGGTATCTTCAAAATGTCTGGCTATCAGTTCTACTAGCTGTTCGGACGAATAATTGTACTGTAGATGTTTTGCATTATTATATAATTGTAGTGCAAATGTTATCTCTGAAATACCCATTCTATCATGGTACCTCCCATTTTGCAATTCCTTGTTTATTTCTAGCTGTTGTATTTTTCCACAGAAAAAACTCAGGAACTTTTGTTCGAATTTATGCCAATTGTCCAATTCTTCTTCTTTGCTATCAAACCATAAACTTGCCTCATCTTTAAGATGGTTCCTTATCGTTTCTTTGGCTGTCTCGAAGTTACCGATGTGTCGTATTTTCTTTTTTAAATTGTTTATGAAAATTACTGGGTGTAATTTTTTTTATATCCCCGCCAAATCTTATTTTCACATCCTCTGTACTATGGATAATCGTTTCCCTTCTTTCTCCGGAATGTTGTTGATTTCTGATATCATCAATTAGTTTTTCATTATTTCTGAATCTTTCTTCTATTTCTTTCTTATCTTCTTGCAAAGCATTTTCAAATTTGGTTTCTAAATTTTCTAGTTCGTTTTTCTGGCAATTGTTTATCTCCTTCATTTTGATTTTGATTTCTTTAATCTCTATCTCCTGTTTCTCGCTCTTTTCTGCAATCTCTTCGATTTTTTTAATCATTTCCCTTTTGATACTCTCTATATTTCTGTTGTTTTCTTCTATCGCTTGTTTTGTTTCCTGTTGATTGTCATCCATTTTTTGTTCCACTTTATCCATTTTCTTTGATGTTTCTTCCTGATTTTTATCCATTGCTTGTTTTGTTTCCTCCTGATTTTTATCCATTGTCCTTTTTGCTTCATCCATTGCTTGTTTTGTTTCTCTTTGATTGTCATCCAGTTTTTGTGACTGGAGTTGCATCAGTTGTAATAGTTTATCTATTCCTGATAATTCCTGTTGTTCTGATGCCATGATTGTTGTTTCGAAAATGTCTTCTTGTTCTATATGTTCTTCTTGTTCGAAATGTTCTTCTTGTTTTTTGTTTTCTTGGCTTTTGCTTCTGGTTGTTATCGACATGTAGTTAAAATTTATCCCCGCCTAATATGAAATTCGAAAATACCTTGTATGCTGTCGAGACAAAAATTTTTCTCTCCCCAAATATAATCAATTTATCCCACAAATTTTTAAATATTTCAAAATTCAAATCAATCAAACATAAAATAAACATGTAAAAACTGTACCTAGATAAAAAATTAAGTCAAACAAATATTTCAAAAATTTTAAATATCTCGACTTTTTCCGACGGGCAAATAAATTTTCCTTCACCTGTTTTTCCGTTTCCTATTCCCTTCAAATTCACAACCAGAGATACTTTAATGCCCTAACGTTGGCTCGCCATGTTGTTATGATCTGCTGATTATTAATTTTATATTAATTATTATTTATTTGATTAATTATTTAATTGTCGCAAATCATACATAAAAATTGAATAAAAAATCTCAGGGTGCCTTTTTATACTATTAAAAAAAAATCCAAATTATCTCACGTTATACTTATCTTCTCTCGTGGGTTCAGTATCTCTTAGTTGATCCTAATCGGGAGAAAATAGGGAAAAGAAATAAAGCAAAATATTAAAATAAAAATACAGAATTGTCTTTTATTTATCAAAATCAATACTCTGAAATCTATCGAATCTAAAAACCTGTGGACACAGATGTCCGAATGAAATTTTCACCACTTAAATTTATTATAGTTAAAAAAAAACAATTTATCGGTTTGTTCCCGATGACTTTGGTAAAACAAACTAAACAAAACAAATTTATGTATTCGCAAGATTACCTATATTTACTATTTACTTTTTGAAATATTGGAATTTTAATTCATATGCTTTTTACTCAAAAATTTAGTTTCCGAACATAAAAATCTCTTTCACATAAATTGACTGACCTTTTGCTTCACTCACTCTGATGTCTTCTCGTGACCCAAAATAGCTCTCCCTCGTTGACTATGTTAAAGGCTACTCATCAAAGCCCTCTCCTTTGTCCAGCTTCAAAACTATCAGCATACCAGCACCAATTCTCCAACAAGCAGGGCCTTCTTTTGACACGTACTCGATTCAAACAACACTCCAAAAATTCTCTGCTCTCCTTCTCACAATAATACAGAATCAAAGAGGTATTTCGTCTCAATTTGATCTGTCTCTCGTTCCACTTTTCAACACTATTCTCCACTATCAAACAGCCACTGGTATCTGCTAACTATCTATCCACTAAAACACGTCGAACCGCTCCTCATCGATGCCAAAAACATAATGACTTTTCTTTCAAACTCTCTCAATCATCCAATCCATTTTTCCCCTTCCACATTGCCAAGAATCAAAAACATCGGCTTTTCCATTCGACAAACAAACAGTCACCCTCGAAATTACTCCGATCATCCTAATTACTTTCTGAGAACTATACAATATTTACTCGTGTTGAAACAAAGATACTAAAATTCCAAATTTCTTTTAAATTATCAATTTCTAGAAATTGATAATTACCTCTACCCTACACAATCTTTTTCCATTTTAAATCTAAATACATCGTTATTTTCACTTTAATTATTCACAAAAGTCTTTAATGGTTCATCGGAAAGCTCATTAAAAGAGAAATCTACTTACATCCAAACTAAATTCTAATAAATTTTAAAACAGCTCAATATACAGGGTGTATCAAATTTATGTGCCCGCGTTATTTAAAAAAAAATTTAATTTAATTTTCATTTTGCTTTTGATTGATAAATTGAAAACACAATAATACATGGGTTAAAACCCTTAAAATGCCGACCAAAAGTCTTACATTGGCGTGTTATACAGGGTGCCCCGAAAAGATTGGTCATAGATTATACCACACATTCTGGGGTCAAAAATAGTTCGATTGAACCTAACTTACCTTAGTACAAAAATGTGCTCATAAAAAAAGTTACAGCCCTTTGAAGTTACAAAATGAAAATCGACTTTTTTCAATATATCGAAAACTATTAGAGATATTTTATTGAAAATAGACATGTACCCTTTTTATGACAGGAACATCTTAAAACAAAATTATAGTGAAATTTGTCCACCCCATAAAAATTGTATGGGGGTTTGGTTCCTTTAAACCCCCCAAACTTTTGTGTACGTTCCAATTAATTCATTTTTGTGGTATCATTAGTTAAACACAACGTTTTTAAAACTTTTTTGCCTCCTAGTATTTTTTGGATAAGCCAGTTTTTATCGAGATGCGCCTTCTTTTTTAATATGTGTAGGTATTCTTTAAAGACAATCGTAATAAAAGTCCGTTTGATGTTTAACAGTTTTAATTAATAAAATAGATGACTAAATTATTGATACCATTAAATTGACGGAATGTAAAAGTGTAAAAGTGTAATTTCGACCAAAATCTTACGTGTTCTTATTCTTACAAAAATGAAATGTATTTATAGATAATTTGCGTCTAATCAATATAATACCCGTCTTAATTCGTCTTTTTCTAAGTAGTATACCTAAGAAACGCGTCTGTGGTCGCTGTGATGTTATAATCAACTGAATGTATTCGTTATCTTTCCCTACGCTAAAACAAACCCTCTTAGGCTAATCTCCTTTTTCCTGTGAAACAACCCAATTAAAATTGGTTCAAAGCATATATCGACATCTTCCAATAACCCAAAACTACAAAAATTAGTCAAGCTAGCTACTTCGCTACTTGTTGATCTTTAACGATCGAAAATAAACACAACGATTAGATACGCCCACACAGCTGCCCTAAGGGACGGCCGTTCGTTTCGTATTTCTACTAATAATCAAGGAAAAATGATATACAGGGAAATTTAAAATATAAGGTAAACTATTTACAATCCTACATATGTTTACATAAAAATTTTATGGGGGTTTTGCTCCTTTAAACCCCCCAAATGTTTGTGTTCGTTCCAATTAAACTATTATTGCGGTACCATTAGTTAAACACAGTGTATTTAAAACTTTTTTGTCTCTTAGTCTTTTTTTGAAAAGTCACCTTTTATCGAGATGTGGCTTCTTTTTCAAAACATACCTGAAAATATAAATTATAAATAAATTTTCAGATTATTAACAGGTTTCTATAATCGCACTTAACCATATACAAATATGTGGTGGATTCTACAAATATTCAAAATATCTCGATAAACACTGGCTTACCGAAAAAGTACTAAGAGGCAAAAAGTTTTAAAAACAGTGTGTTTAACTAACGGTGCCAGAATAATAATTTAATTGAAACGTACACAAAAGTTTGTGGGGGTTTAAGGGAACAAAACCCCCATAAAATTTTTATGGGGTGCACAAATTTCACTTTAATTTTTTTTTAAGATCTTGCTGCCCTAAGAATACCACATGTCCATTTTCAATAAAAAATCTCTAAGAGTTTTCGATATATGAAAATAAAACGATTTTCATTTTGTAACTTCAAAGGGATGTAACTTTTTTATGTGCACATTTGTACTAAGGTAAGTTAGGTTTAATCAACCTATTTTTGACCCCAGAATCTGTGGTATAATTTATGACCAATCTTTTCGGGACACCCTGTATATTAAACCCTGGCGATGGGTGAAATTTAAACAAGATATACCTCAAAGCATCATATGACTATACCACGAGTATGTGGGTGGTTGAGTTGATTTCTCTGTCTTCACAAAGAGAAAGGTGAAAGCCAACTGATTACAGGTGACAGGTGTGAAAGCGTTTCTGACTGATGACAGTACGAGACAGACGGCGCAACATGAAGTTTTGTGAACTAATATGTAGTTAGGTACAATAGCCGATAGTTTTTTAAAAAAAAATTATTTTTGGTAAAATTCAATAATAACAACAAACATCGTGTGCTGGGATTACAAAAGTTTCACTATTAAGCCAACAAGAATAATATACGGAGTGAAAATAACGTTATTAAAAACCAATTGACAGCGGGGTTTAATAAGTGTATTGCTAAAGATAGGCAACCAACCATACATGAGGTGTATTTTAAAAAATAAAGATCTTATTTTGTTTTAATAGTTGAAAAAGAATAATTTGCCCATATGATCAAATGTATTTAGGGCAGAGAAAACAAGTAAATTTTTTTTAAACTATTAAACATGATGGGCAATGTCTAGGTTGAAGTTTATATTCTTATGAGTATGTAGTTTTTTGACATCCAGCACAAAGATACCTAACTGAATGAAATGAGAAAGTCAACATAGGTATGACTAGTGGTATAAATATGAGGCAGGAAGCTCTGTATATCTGGTATTTTAATATTGATATGGAGGATGAATTAATGTAACTGAAATTCATACTATAGTAAAGTTTATGGGGTATGTAAGGGTTACTCAACACTGATTAGGAATAATAGTTGTTATAAAAAGGTTTAGAAAAAATTATTCTATCCTTATATGTGTATATCTAGGACAATGAAAATTTTCACTCCGTATATTATTCTTGTTAGCTTAATACTGAATACTTGTTATCCCAGCACAGGATGTTTGTTGTTATTATTGAATTTTACAACAAATAAATTTTTTTTAAAACTATTGGCTAGTGTACCTAACTACATATCAGTTCACAAAACTTCATGTTGCGCCGTCTGTCTCGTACTGTCATCAGTCAGAAACGCTTTCACACCTGTCACCTCTAATCAGTTGGCTTTCACCTTTCTCTTTGTGAAGACAGAGAAATCAACTCAACCACCCACATACTCGTGATATAGTCACATGATGCTTTGAGGTATATCTTGTTTAAATTTCACCCATCGCCAGGGTTTAATATATAACACGCCAATGTAAGACTTTTGGTCGGCATTTTAAGGTTTTCACCCATGTATTTTTGGTGGCTTAGCATGTAGAGCTTGTGAGTATAACCTAATTTTTTATCTTGGTCAACCTTTAAATTTTTACTCTTGTCTTCACTAATTATGGTTATACTTATTTTAGGCTTAGAACACTGATGAGGCTCTCTTTAGAGCGAAAACGTTCTGTTTTAATGTAGCCCTTTATTGGGGTTTAAATAAATATACCTACCTTTTATACAGAAGGTTTTTTTCTTCAATTTTTGTTATTAATGGTATACAGCCAGCTACAGGAAATTTTTCCTTGTGGACATAAAATATATTCAGAACAACCATATTAAAGATGTAAAAAATAGATACAAAAAAGCTCCAAGAAGGAACTGGTGAGACATTTTGTGAGCAGTGGGACAGTATAGCCTAAATAAAAAAAAATAAGTGTACGTATTACAAAACTAAAGTTCTGTTTTTCTTTTTAAATAAAATTATTACTTCATTCGCATCAACTTGTGTCCCATAATGAATGTTCATGAGAACAAAGCCGTTCAGTTTGTTTTCACTTGTTGTGTTCCGCAAGTAGTTTTTAAGTCTTCGTAGGCTTGGAAAAGTCCTTTCTGAGATAGCAGTGGAAACATGTATATAAATAGTAGTCAATATTTGTAACACTGTATCTATAAATATTTAGATATAGTTCTATATCGCACTTACCACACCATAATCATTCCAAAGCTGATTTTGGAATAGGGGAGATGAAAGTCATAGCTGCTCAGTTTTACTACTTCTTAGAGGTGTGCATTGTTTGCCGCAAGAAATGATTACTTTTACCGACAGGGATTAGTTTATTTCGGTTTCCCTGTTGCTATCTTTTTTTTCAGAAGACAACCGCTCATCGAGTGAGAAAGCCTGAGAAGCCCTTTAATATCATGAATGTTAATATCTTTACTTTTTGAAGAGAAGGTTTGACCTCTTAAGCCTTGCCACTAGCTACGACCTTTCCTTCTGGTCTTAGTTTTGTAAAAAGAATATGCCTCCCTGACAAACGTTGAATAAAACATAAAATTCAAATGATTAAATCCTAAGGATTTAAACTGGAATTTCATGCTTTAATGGCGGATACCATAAGTTTGGTTTGCCATACAGAAAGAGACAAATGTCAATAAACACATACATTTACATAATTAACTAAATATGGCGGACTTTTTAAATTATATAGGATTATTATGCTCATGAAATGGGTCATGCAATTAGAATTGGCAGAGATAACCAAACGTGCGAAATAAAAAGAAGATTAACTCTTGCTTGGGCAGCCTACGGAGCTCAGAGACATATTTAGGAGCAGTATACTGATCGGTTTGAAAAGACAAGTGTTTGATCAATGTGTGCTGCCGGTAATGACATATGGAGCAGAGACACTGACTCTAACCAAGTCAAGAGCGTCGAAAATGAGGGTTGCTCAAACTCAAAGGCGTATGGAAAGATCCATGCTGGGTGTAACCCTACGGGATAAAATAAGAAATGAAGATCTCAGACAAAGAACCGGTATCGCAGATGTTATAGAGCGTATCACCAGTCTCAAATGGAACTGGGCAAGATACGTCACCAGGCTAAAAGATTCGCAGTAGAGGAAAGCCGCCCACACGATGGACAGATGATATCAGGCGGGTTAGTAAAAACTGAAAAAAAAAAAGAAAATTTTAATATAAAATCGACCCTTCTCCAGAATTTTTATTAACGTTAATTTAGCTTGAATAATGGAATAATTTAGGCGTTATTTGATGAACGCAATGTACATTAATGATCAAATTTTAAGATAAGTAACTTCGCAAGAGCAAGGCTAATTGAGTTCGTTTGCCACAAAAATTTGAGAGAAATGAGCAGAGACAAACCAACTAATTGAAAGTAATTACAGTTAAAAAAAAATGAAATCTTTTGATTGAGCCACATAATTAAGGATACGATATATCTAAATAAATAAACATTATTCTACATTGGAAACGCCACAACAAAAATAAATACACACGGAAAGGATTTGCATTAATCAACAGGATCTGACCCTAAATCTCAACATAAGTGTTTTTTGGGGATGTAAGTGTTTGTGCTAGATGTAACATAATTTGCTCTCAGACCTTTTAACGCAGAATAAATACTAGGTTTGTTTTTGCAATGTGTCAAATGTTGAACTTGAGAACTAATCTAACATGTCATCGTCACATGGTACAGTTAGTTAATTTGAAATATTTCGAAACACAGGGTTGTACTTTACGTCTTGAACATTCATTTCTGTATTGTTATGATCTGCTTTCTATTACTTTTATTTTAATTGAGTATTTATTTAATTAATTATTGAATTGACGCAAATCAAACATAAACAATTAATAAAAAATCTCAAGGTGCCTTTTTGTCATAAGAATTAACTAAAATTATCTTAGGTTATACTTATCCTTTCTCGTGGCTTCAGTATCTCTTAGTTGATCCTTATCGGGATAAAATAGGAAAAGGAAATAAATAGAAAAATCATAAATAAGCACATACAAATACCTTTATTATCAAAAGAAATGCTCTGAAAATCTATCAATTAAATCTTGTGGGCATAATTGTCCAAATGAAACTTTTACCATAAAATTAATCTAATTTAAACAAATATTTATCGCTTTGTTCCTGATACCATTTATAAAATAAACTAAACAAACAAATTTAGGTATTTGCAAAACTACTTATACTTCCTATTAAATTATTGAAATGTTGGAACCTTAATTCATATGCTTTTACGCAAATATTTTAACTTCTGATTATAAAGAACATCTATCACATAAGTTATTGACTGACCTTTTTGATTCACACAAAATGATGTCTCCTCTTGACCCAAACAGCTCTTCCTTGTTGATTATGTTAGGCTACCAATCAAAGCCCTCTCCGTTCTCAGCATCAATCCAGCAGCATACCAGCAACTATTTCTCCAAAACACAAGCCAGGCCGCTTTTGACAAGTACTCGTTCAATAAACTCCAAAACTCTCTCCTCTCTTTCTCTCAATAATAATCTCCTGAGACCCAAGTATCTTTTTTTACTTGGTGTCACAAATAATTTTAATAACGATAAATCTTGTAACTTACTCTCTTGGACTTTACAGAATCAAAGAGGTATTTCTTCTCGATTTGATTTGTCTCTAGTTCCACTTTCCAGCTACTCTCCACTAACAAACAAAACCACTAGTACTTGCTTCTGAACTATCCGCGAAAACTTTTCGACTGCCCTTCTTGGATGCCGGCCTCACAATATCCTCTTTCTTTTCCAAACTGTCTCAACATTCAAAGTTCCCTTTCCCCATTCCAAATTGCCAAGCCAATCAGAAACATTTCTCTTTCCACATTTTTCTTTTTCATTCGAAAAACCCAGGCATTATTTAAAAAAAATACTTCTACTCATCCTAATCACTTTCCGGAAATTATACAAATATTCTTGTGCTTAGGCAAACAGACTTAAAATTCCAAATCATTCTACCTTTTTTTTCTAAAAACTAATAATTACAGCTACCTGTGGATTTTACTTTCCCGTAACAAACAATCTTTTTAAATTATAATCCGAAATAAATTGTCATTTCACTTTACTGTATTTACAAATGTCTTTAAGTCTTCAGGGAAAAGCTTATTAAGGAGAAACCCACTGCGTAAAAGTTACCTTCTACTAAATAGTTACAAATCAATATACAGGGTGTATCAAATTTATGTGCCCGCGTTATAATTAAAAATTTAAATTTTTACCCTAACTTTGATTGATAAAGTGATACATAATAGTATATACATTATAAATATATATATATATATATATATATATATATATATATATATATATATATATATATATATATATATATATATATATATATATTAATTTTATATTATTTAATTGTGATAAAAATAATCAATATCAATTAGAAATTAATTTCTAACACACTTTAGATTTTTTATGTATATAAAGTTCATAAGTATTTCATTCTCTATTACTATTTTTGTATATTTTGTTTATTCAAATGAACTAATAACTCCTATTTAGAAAGTACCAATCTATAAAAACCAACTATCAAAATTTGAGCTCTATAGCACCATTACTTTATCAGTTAGAGTGATTTAAGTGACTATATTTGTAATTTAAAAAACACTGAAAAAAATCTTAATTTTGTTTGTTGATAAAGCATTGTTGGAATTTAAATATCTAGGCGTCACACTATCTAGCTACGGAAAGCTCGGAACAGAAATGAAAGATCAAGTGAATAGAGCAAACAGAGCCGCAGGTTGCCTGAATTAAACAATATGTAAAAATATTGGAAAAGAAATGAAAAGTAGAATTTATAAAATAGTCATCCGACCATTAATGACATACACGGCAGAAACACGAAATAACATAGACAAAACAAAAAGAATTCTAGAAACAGCCAGAGAAAACCCTTCGAAGAATCGATGGTAAGACAGTATGGGACAGAGCTGGAATTACAGATATACGACGGAGATGCAAGGTGGAGAACATTAATAACTGGGTAATAAACAGGAGAATACAATGGAACGACCACATAAGCCGAATCGCAACAAATAGAGTAGTAAGAACAGCGAGCGACGGTTCCACAAGGGAAAGACGATCAATGGATGACCACGAAAACGATGGAACGACAACTTACTGGAGGCACATAGAAAAAAACAGACATAGTCATAGTCTACACAAAAAAGGAAGAGGAAGAAGAAGAATAAGAATATAAAGCATTGTTTTTCGGTGAAAAAGATGCTGCTTAAGTAAAGTAATGGCTTATAAGGTTTCTCAGCATCCTGTTCCGTCGGAAACTCAAAGGTAATATGCAAAATATTGCCTTTAAAGAACCAGTAATTTTATTGAATTCTCCTGCATTGCTATTACCATCTGTTGAAAATAGAATAATCAGTAATTTGTTTATAACATAATTTTACTAAGGTTATTTCTACACTAAATAGCAAAAGACAGAGAAGAATTGCAGGAAATGCTACTGGACCTAAATACCAAATAATAGGATTAAAAAAACTCATGAAATGATGACTGAAAGGGTTAACTAAAACCAGAATTTCTAGAGTGAAATTAGACAATGTTAGTACATAGATAAATTAGTTTCTAAAAGAAATACAAATTATGCTTGAGGAATTTACAAAAAATTATTAAAAACTAAAGGTTGTTCGGAAGCTATTTTTTGTGGCATTTTTGTAATTAACTAGTTTTGACGGGAAATAAGCCACAATTTTAGTAAAAAAATGATTTTATTACCGCTTCGACGTCCAAATCGGATGCCATTGTCAAAATACAATAATATTAATGAATTAAATAATAATGTTGTTGCTTTAGTAAAAATTTCTTCTAATAATTTATTTAATCTGACTCGGCAATTTATTCTGGCTTTATATCGGCAATCCCGACATATGTTATACATTTTAAAGTAGAAGACTTTAAAATGATATTGCCAATATTTATGAGTTGCGTTTCTGGGACGACTTTACTGAAAGATAGGTCATTCGATTACATGAAATCAACCCCAACTCAAGAATACCCGTCACAAAAAAACCATAACATGTACCACAAAATTCTCGCGTTAGAGGTTCCATAGTAAATAACGAGCGAAAACCAGGAAAAAACCTCGTGATACTATCCCGACATCGTAAGTATTAGGTCTTACTTTAGTTTACTCTCAAAACTAATACCAAATTCTGCTCTTAATATGTACATATGTTATTTTAAATTATAAATAATATTAATAATACCTACATAGATATATAAATAATACTAAAATATAAAATATGTACTAACTCGATATGTTATTGACTTACTAATCGTGCTATTTTCTTTCTATTGACTTCCTCTTTTAGTATGGGTAACCACATCCTACTGCATTCTACCGAGGAATTTGCTATACAATTGGTTTCATTTAGCATAATTAGAGTCGCTTCTTTGATTTTTCTCTTTTTAATATCTGTTTCTTTCAGGACTATACTTGAATCTCTCCACTGAACTCTATGTTCATTATCCCATGCGTGTTGACATATTTTTTGAGATCTATTAAATTCTCTATTTTTAGTATAAGACTGATGTTCACTTATTCGAACGTTTAATGGTATTGGTGTTTAAGTTTAAATTTAAATTTAAATTTTAAAGTCGTCCCAGGAACGCAACTCATAAATATTAGCAATATCATTTTAAAGTCTTCTACCTTAAAATATATAATATATGTCTGAATTGCCGATAAAAAATAAGTCAGATTAAATAATTTATTAGAAGAATTTTTTACTAAGCAACAACATTTTTGTTTAATTCATTAATATTTTTGTATTATGACAACGGCATCCGATTTGGACGTCGAAACGTTAATAAAATCATTTTTTAGTAATATTGTGGCTTAGTTCCCATAAAAACTAGTTAAAAACTAAAGATTGGATACAAAAATATTAAATCAACGTAATTGCCTAATTCGTCTCTGTAGTCATTCTGTCCCTAATTAGAAATATCCGAAAGGTAGTCGACGTCAAAACAAACACGGTAGTCTATTTTTTGTAGAAAACCTCCGCAGTACTCTGGAATTCCTTTTGTAACACCAGAACGTCGGCATCGCGGGAGAATTCGTATATTTCGGGAAATTTTAAGTTGCGTAAAAGCAGCAGGAGGCGAATACGCAAATATAGCAGGAAAGGTGTCGACTTTTGGTTTTATTTTAGTTTCGTGATAGTAACCTCGAATGAAATTGTTTATTTTATTTATAGAGTAAAGCAGGAAATTAAAGTTTTGTACTTTATTAACAAGGAAATGGACAATACTAAGTGTAATAAGATATTAATTAAATTTATTAATACCGTGAAGTAGAATTCAGTATGGATTTTAAAACAAAAATAATAATTCTAAAACTAGATACTTCCTGGTTGTGATTTCTTGGTTGCGAAATCCTCTTCCTAGTTACTAAGAACAGATTTCTTAGTGATTATTCTAATCTACATATCCTAATATTTATCAATATATCTTTTTGATGATGTATAAATATAACTTTTTAACATCCAATTTTAACTGCAATCCATATTTTTAGAACCATTTCTATATGCAGAAAGAATATTTTGACGGTCTTTTGAATGGAACACCCGAGACCGATGAGGATAACGATGAAATAATGGTGCCACCAGCTAACGCACAAAATCAACAGCAAGAAGAACAGCCACCCACCATAAGCGATATTCAAGATATTATCGGGAATTTAAAGATGAACAAGAGTCCAGGAAGTGATCACATAACAGCAGAAATGATTATACCCTCCATAAATATGGAGGGTACCAGCTAGCAGAGAAAATACAGAAACTACATGAAAAGGTATGGGAAGAAGAAGTGATACCTGCTGAATGGACAGATGCAATATTATGCCCCATACACAAAAAACGAAGTAAAGCAGAATGTCAGAACTATCGAGGTATAGCGCTGCTTAACATGGCTTATAAAATACGGGTCATACATTTTAAAAGTAGATTAACAGCAATGATTGAGAATAGCATAGGAGAATGTCAGTGTGGGTTCAGGAAAGGTAGAAGCACCCTAGATCAAATTTTCACTCTGAGAGAAATACAAGCCAAAATCCATGAATACAATAAACCTACGATGGTTTTTTTCATTGATTTTAAGCAGGCTTTCGATCAAGTCAGAAGAAAAGAACTATTTATTAACAGTATTGCAAGATATGTGTGTTTGTCCAAAACTTGTTAGGACGATACAATTAACTCTACAGAGAACAGCGAATAAAGTTAAGACAGTTAAGATAGTTTAACAGAAAGCTTTGATGTCAAAGAAGGAGTACGTAAAGGTGACCTATTATCATCTGTAATGTTTAGCATAATATTGGAAAAGATCATTTAGGAAGCAAATAAATATTAGTAGAATAGGTCTTATATATCATAGAAGCACCAGTGCTTAGCATTAATTTGCTGACGACCTGGTAATATTGGCTAGGAGCAAAGCGGAACTGATGGAAACAGCCAAGAAGCTGAATGAGAAAGCGGTGATCAGGATTACATATCAACGAAAAAAAAAGAAACAAATATATGGAATGGTCAAACAAACAATTTATTCAGGGTCAATACATAACGATGAAAACAACAAAAAGAATCCAATATAAATTCGAAGACGTGGAAAGGTTTGAATACTGGAAGTATATTCACAAGGAACTCTAATATCCAAGAAGAAATATGTAGAAGAATTATGTCAGGTAACCGTGCCGTATATGCTCTCAACATGCTGTTGAGAAGCAAAAATATATCCCGATGAGCAAAGTTAAGACCCTACAAAACCGTAATAAAGCCAATCGTAACTTATGCATCTGAGACATGGACCACATAAAAAAAACAGCAAGAAATGCTATTAGTGTGGGAGCGAAAAGTGCTGCGCAAAATCTTTGGTGGGAAGAACGTAAATGGACAATGGATGCGAAGAACAAACAAGGAGCTATCAGAGCTTTATAAAGAACCTAATATACTAGCAGTAACAAGAGCTCAAATAATTAGATGGCTGGGTCACGTCTAGAGAATGAGTTCAGCGGGAGTCCCAAAAATGATAATATCTAGTGCGTTGGCAGGAAGAAGGAGAAGAGGACGACCGAAGTCAAGATGGAGCAATGAAGTCAAAGAAGACATGACAACACTTAACATAACCAACTGGAAAAGGAAAGCTAACAATAAGCGAGAATAGAAGAAAATAGTACACAAGCCATGGGCCTGCTAGGCATGTAGTGCTCATATATTATTATTATTAAAAGCAGCAGGAGGCGAATACGCGGATATAGCAGGAAAGGTGTCGACTTTTGGTTTTATTATTGTTTCGTGATAGTAACCTCGAATGAAATTGTTCATTTTATTTATAGAGTAAAGCAGGAAATTAAAGTTTTGTACTTTATTAACAAGGAAGCGAATAATACGAAGTGTAATAAGAATAAGATATTAACAGAATTTATTAATACCCTGAAGTAGAATTCAGTACGAATTTTAAAACAAAAATAATAATTCTAAAACTAGACTCTTACTGATAATCGTCTTCCTAGTTACTAAGAACAGACTTCTTCTTAGTGACTACCCTAATCTAGATATTTTAATATTATTAATTTATTTTTCTAATGATGTAGAACTATATATTCTTTCATTTCTCATTCCATTTTAACTGCAATCCATATTTTTAAAGCCATTTCTATCTTCTTCTGGTTGTAGTTTCTTCTCCTATCGGAGGTTGCTTATCACCACAACTATTCGTACCTTATTGGCGGATGCTCTGAAAAGATCTACTGGGCTGCAACTATACCACTCTCTTACTTACCATTCTCTTGTCAGCTAGGAAATTTTTCGTGTTCTTAGGGATCTTTTAACATTAATGTTACCTTGCATTATGAGCCTTAATATCTCATATTACACACCTCTATCTGGTAATGTGGCCTAAATATTCCAGCTGTCTTATCTTGATGTTCTTTATGACCTCGCAATCCTTTTGTAGCCTTCTTAACACTTCTGCATTTGCAACTCGTTGGATCCACGGTATTTTCAAAATCCTTCTATAGCACCACATCTCAAATGCTTCAAACTTCTTTATCCCTATTATCTACTTTTAGTGTCCAGCTTTCCATTCCAGACAACAAAGTCGAGAACACGTAGCATATTAAGGCTCTTATCAACTCCAGATGAAGATCTCGATTAACAAACATTTTTTTCATTTTTATAAATACTTGTCTTGCAATTTCAATGCGTGTCCTGATTTCTCTACCTTGGTCATTGTTTTCATTTACCCGGATTCCCACATATTTGTAGTTATTCACTCTTTCTACTTGTTTTTCCTCGATATCTAGCCTTTCTACAGTATAGTATGTTGCTTAGAAATAATCATGAACTTGGTTTCTTAACATTCGTTTGATGTCCATACTTTATACTGACTTGATGTAATCTATTTACTAATTGTTGCAGTGCTTCTAGACCTGACTCTGGACCACGTGGACGTCGAGGGAGCAAAGCGGATAACCAACCTGTGCCACATGAAGCTCGTGGTAGAGCACCTACGGAAGGCAACCGGACCAACGCAGTGTTTCAACTGCCAGGGGTACCACCACGCCCAGAACGCGTGCCACAAGGACCCTAAGTGTGCTAAGTACGGCGAAGACCACCCCACAAAACAGTGCAAACGTGCCAGAGAGGTGAAAGCAACATGCGCCAACTGCAAAGGCAGTCACCCAGCTAACTACCGAGGATGCCCTAGGTGCCCAAAATGGGGAAGACCACCACCAAAGAGGCCACAACAACAAGCACAGCAAAGACGATCGCAAGCAACCGGGGTTTCCTACGCCCAGGCCACGCAGAACAACACGGCGATCCCAGACGAAGACTACCTAGTCAGAATGGTCACCAACATTGTGACTAAGGTAGTCATAGAAGTGATATTGGGCACCAGGGAGGCACAGAAGTAATGCTGGCAGACAGGGGATACTTGAGGATAGGCTCCTGGAATCCGGGTGGCATAACAACTAACCAGAACATCCTAGACGAACTCGCCAACAGACACGAGATGGACATCGTAGCCATACAGGAAACCAAGCTTACCAACAACTTTAACCTAAAGTTTCCTGGGTACGATGTATATAGGAACGACCACACAAGAAGATCAGGAGGAACAGCCATCCTAGTCAAGAAGGGAATTAAACACACAAGTTTCACGACTTCACCACTAGTAAAAGTGAAAATGAGGCAAGGCGCAGTCAGAATAACATCAGCCTACGTAAGACCGCAAGACCCATTAACGGATGAAGACCTCGACGCGTTCCTAAACATCGCCGATTCAACAATAATAATAGGAGACCTAAATGCCAGATCCCCAACTGGAATGATAGAGCTACGAACCGAAATGGAAGACTAAATAGCTACATAGAAAATAACGAAGATACAGTGGCAATGGGCCCAGAAGATCCAACACATTTCCCAGGAAATGGACTTCCCACACATATAGACATCGTTGTTGCAAAGAACCTAGGACTTCAAGCAGAACTAACCACACTAGACGAAGGGAACACAGATCACAACCCCATTCTACTTGAACTAGGAACAATGGAAGAAACAAACCAACCGAAGAGAATTAAAAAGAAAATAAAGTGGACAAATTATAAAAGATTAGTTAGTGAAGGAATAAATATAGTGCCAACTATAAACGATCCAGAACAAATAGAAGAAAAAGTCCTAGATCTAGAAAATATCATACAAGAAGCAATTAGAAACAGCACAACGGTAGAAGAAGTCGAGATCCATACGATAAGGTTCAAAGACATACCACAAGAAGTAAAAGACCTTATAAGGGAAAAGAACAGAGCGAAGCAAATAGCCAGAAGAACGAGAAACAGAGTAGATAAAACCTGGGCAAATACATTAAACAGAGAGGTGAAGACGGCTCTTCGACTACACCGTAGCGAAAAATGGGACAACTACGTACAAGAGATGGAAGAATCAGACTCAAACATGAAAAACGTCTGGAAGCTCCAGAAAATGCTAAGAAGCGAAAGAAAACCCATCCCCCCATTACATGGAGAAAACGGCATGGTATACTCCATAGAAGAAAAAGCTGAGGCGATGAGGTCCACACTCGAAAGAGAATGCAGGCTAAACTTCCATGAAGATGAGGACGAAGACTTCATGGAAGAAGTCGAAGGGCAAGAAGAAAGACCAGAGGATCCAGAAGACATCATCCCTCCAACATCACCGGAAGAAATAAACGAACACATAAGAAACAGTTCACCGAGAAAAGCGCCTGGTCCAGACGAAATATCAAATAGAGCCCTAAAATACCTTCCCAGAAGAGCTATAGTGTAATTTACAAACATAGTGAACGCGATATTAAGATACAAAATATTCCCAAACAGATGGAAAGAGACCCATGTCATCATGATCCCAAAACCTGGCAAAAACCACACGTTCCCGCAGAACTACAGGCCAATCAGCTTACTCCCAGCGATCAGCAAAATAGTGGAAAAATCATCCTCAGAAGACTGCAAGCGGAAACAAACAGATTAGAGATAATCCCAGAAGCTCAATTTGGATTCAGAGCAGAGCACTCCAGTGAGCTACAAGTACTCAGACTAACTGAGTACATAGCAGCTGGTTTCAACGATAAGCAGTACACTGGAGCAGCATTCCTGGACGTAAGCAAAGCTTTCGACAGAGTATGGCATAAGGGGCTCATATATAAAATGCGAGGCTATGGGTACAGTGGGGCGATGACGAGGCTGATCTCTTCGTACTTGGGCGACCGGAGTTTCAGGGTTCGGATAGGACAAGTCCTGTCCGAGCTCGGGAGTCCGGAAGCTGGGGTACCGCAGGGAGCAGTCCTGTCACCCCTACTGTACACAATATATACCGCAGACGTACCTAGAACTCCGGAAACCATTATGAGCCTCTACGCAGACGACACAGAGATAGCGGCCAAACATAGAAACGTAGACATAGCAGTGACCAACCTGCAAACAGCGTTAGAAGACATAGAGGAATGGAGTATAAAGTGGAAGATAGCCATCAACTCCGAGAAAACGCAAGCGGTACTATACAAGAAAGGTAGACAACAGCCAGAAGGACAACTGACGGTCCAGAACACCCCCATCGAGTGGAAAGGCGAAGCCAAATACCTAGGAGTCATCATGGACAAAGGATTAACCTTCAAGAAACATGTAGAAGCCACAGTCCAAAAAACCAACATGGCAAGAGCAACACTAAGAGGACTAACAGGAAAAAGAAGTAAACTAAGACTGAAAACTAAAATAAGGCTCATAAATAGGATAATACTTCCGATACTAACGTACGCATCTCTCGCATGGGGACACGTGTGTAATACACAAAAAAGAAGATACAGGCGGTCCACAACAACAGCCTAAGAGAAGCAGCCAAAGTCCCAAAATACGTAGCCGAACGATTCCTCTTCAGAGAATTACAGCAAGTAAGAGTCAAGGAGATGATGACAGACAAGGCCAGGGTAAAATTTGCAGAACTGGAGCACCATCCAAGCCCAATACTGCGAGAGATGCTAAGGTACGACGCTTTCCACCGGTGGAAACACAAACGTCCAAAACAACAAATATTGTAAAGTGGGATAAATAAATAAAATAGTGAAACAGTGAACGGTTCGTAGCTCGAAAACAACAAGTGCCGAAGAGAAACGTAACACAAACGTAGGTCCAATACCACGATCACCTTTAAGGTAAGTCAGATAAAAAAAAATTTCTAACAAAGGCGTAAGCCACCAAAAAAATCACAAAAAAAAACAAAAAAATCATAAAATTCTTGAGTTCCAAGCCATTGGACTGAGCTCAATGGGGCTTGGTACAATGACTTGGGGTGCAAGCAAGCAATTTTAGTTCCGCGGATAAGTAATTAAGAAGATAAAGGCATAGAGCGCTTTACGCTGGCCTAGTTTTTTGCATTCGATTAGGGTACCACATGGAATCTTATTACCCAGGATTCCATTGTCAAGAGCATTTGGCTACGATAGTTGTGCCCCCATCGCGCATCAGCGTGCTATGGGGGGGAAAGGGATGGCCTGGGGCATTGGAGCGAGGTGGGGTGATTCCTGTTTTTACTCGGGTCAAAACACCTCGTCCCAATGAATTGTTACACCCGAATGTACTTTTTCGATAGGGTGGACATGGACATCTCCCACAAGTCGGGTTGAATCAAATTGCTTGCTTGCTTGCTAGTGCTTCTAGACTGGCTGCAAAAATACCGGTATCGTCTGCGAATTTTATGTTGTTCAAGAGTTTTTCGTTTATTAATATACCCTGTTCCTCCTCTGATATTCGCCATTTCTATACGCCTTCTATATGCATTAGCCATTTCTGTACGCTTGTTTAATTGAAACCCATATTTGATGAGGTTAGCCTTGGAAACAATAGTAACCACTCAACTGACGTTCTGAAATATTAGTTATGTTTGTAAACGTCAATACTGATCCGTTCCTATCATTTGTGTTTGGCTGCTTTTACTATCGTACTTACCTGTTGCTTTACACAACATGTTCTGTTTGCCTTTTACCACATCTTAATCGTCATTTCTTGATGTCATATATATCTTCCTCAGCGAGGTCTTTTTCCATTGCTTTTTTAATTTTTCCGTTTCAATGTAATCTAATACGTCCTATTCTTCTCAATCAATCATTACTTTACCAACAATCTATAACATAAATCACCAAATTTTGTTCTTTTTGAGCAAAGGGGACCTCTTGTTAAGGTAGGCGCAATAATGCCCTCACTCCCAGAATTCAAATTTTTTTCATTTTTTTACGTTCTATGTGATTAAAAAATAAGACGCACAATTTTAAACAGTCACTCCCCTTCCCCCTCGTCCTACCGTCAAAAACTTCATTTTTTATATTTTATTTTCATTTTTGAGATTTTCCGTAAGGTGCCCACCTTCAAAAACCCGAAAACCATTTTTTTAAGGGTTTTTTGGGGATTTTCCCCATTTTATAGATTTCAAAATAGATCAAATCTAGTTTTTTTTATAGGTTATACATAATTTGAGTCCTTTAGAACATTCAAATATTGGGCAAAACACAGTCAGACTCAAAAAAACCCGTGATCTTTATCAAAATAATATTTGAAATACACACAAGTATTTTTGTCATATTTGCAAAAAATTTATTCCTTTTGCAAAATTTTAATTCATCAATAAAACCTAAATTATCCATTTTGGGGTGAAATCCAATAAAATGCATTAAGTAACGTAACACTTAAACCGTCACTGTACTAAATACCACAAAATGAATAAACATATTAATTTCTAACAGACAACTGATAAAGCAAATTAGTGATAGGTAGACATAAGAAATAACCACTAGATTTTAAAATTGTGAACAGTTGTGATAAATTGTGTTTATGTACCTATGTGTTATGATGTTAATGTGTTTTATTGGATTTTACCCCAAAATGGATAATTTACGTTTTATGGTAAGTTTTCATTAATTTTTTTGCAAATACTATGACAAAAATACTTGATGTATTACAGATATTATTTTGATAAAGATATGAGGTGGAATACATAAAACGTAGTACCTGCGAATGCTTCAACTACGTACTACATTTTTGAAGATTCTACTACACTTACAAAGCATTTACCGTCCTCCGTAGCATCTGCTACTATTTACCAGATACATAGAAGAATGTACTACGATTTTGAAGTATTTGCTAGTTTCGTAGTATTTGCTTCAGTTTAAGTGAAGTATTTTTTTGTTACAATATGGCAGCATGTATGAATTTGTGTCATAGAAAAATCTACAAACTAGGAAAAAGATTCTAAATTTTTGGGGTCATTCTTGTATCAAATAAAATTTAATAATTCTCAAGAAGATTAACATATAACAATTGTTCATTTTTATTCTCACGTAACTGTTTTGTCGCTTCGGAATCTGAGTCACTCATTTTTACTCATGTACCTACAATTCTAATAATTTGGTACGTAAAAATGTGAATTCACAAATCACAAGCAGATGGAAAACTAGTTTCATCACGATTGGTGTACTAGTTTCTAGTACACCAATTGTGATGGTGTACTAGAAACTAGTTTCATCAGGCACGGCTGGCGCTACGCTTTGTAGTAGATACTTCAGATCAGTAGTAGGTACTTCTGTTGTGTAGTATGTTCTTCTCAACAAAAGCACCTACTTTTATGTAAAAGAAAATGTTACAAAGTAGATACTATTTGCTGAAGCAATAGCATCTACTACGTTTTATGCATTCCACCCATGGAGTAGGTACCTGTCTTTAACCTGTCGTAAACTTAATCGGAACTTTTAAAACGTTAGTTCTTAGTTTAACAGTATCCAAATACTTAACATTTTTTTATTTATGTTTTAAAAATAAGTCATATGTGATATATATCGAACACAAGTTGCAAGAAGATTCGCTTCGGCCGATATTACACAATAGGTATATTACGTGCATTATTTTTTAAATACTTTAGATTTAAATTTATTTCAAATTTCTTTATTTCAAAATGTATTGGGCATAAGGGCATTGGGGTATAAGACCTAAGGCTAAAAATACAGTTAATATAATACAATAATATAATACCATAAATATATTACAAACTTGTATCAAGTGGGGTGGCTTCTTGTTGAATCATGCTCCTTGCCTACCAAAATTGACTTACTATTACCCTCCATTCGTCCCTCATTTCTGAGATGTTCAGATCAAATCATCTTTGTTTGGGACTTCCTTTCCTTCTTTTCTTGATTAAGCCCCCGTTTTATAATCATCTTTGGCATCCTCTTCCTTTCCATTCTCATTACGTGTCCCATCCATCTTATTCTCTGTGCCTTTATGAAGCGACTTATGCTTGGGTCGTTATACAGTTTCTCTAGCTCCCTGTTTGTTCTTCGCACCCAACAACCCTCCACGGTTTCTTAGCCTTCATATGCAGCTCTGAGCATTTTCCTTTCCCCATCTTTCCAATTTGTCGCTATTTGCTTTTTTCCTTGTCCATACTTCGCTACTATACGTCACTGTGAGTCTTATTAACACATTTTATATATCATTAGCTTTGTTTTTCTCGATACATACACATAGTTTTAAAAGTTATGCATCACCAATCGTATTCACGATGTTTAAGCTTTTATAAAACCGTATCTCATTCCCATTTCAGAAGCCAACGAGTAAAGTACTCCTCGCTTATCGTCTCTGCTAATAGTGTTTCATATAAAAACTAGTTAGTTAATGTGCTGTGTTTACCAACAAAAATACTGGTAAGGCGATTTTTAATTAACAGCAAATATCGACAACCAAAAAATTAGGCCAGTTCTTACTGGCCATACATATTTAATATTTTGGCATCCAGAATATTAAAATCAAATTATGGCATCAACATCATCTCAAACATCATCACAAACAGTACAACCCAGCTTCGCCGCAGTAACAAAAATCACACCAAAAAAACCTACAACAGCAATATCATGTCCCAGTAGAAGTTTCGCCATCGTTATGAACGCTCTTCCTGACGTCGTGCTATTTGAATACATCAAGGCAATCGGCGAAATTGTTACCCCTAAAGAAATAACCTTTGCTTCACGAATTTCTAACCAGCGTATATGCATATATCTTTCTTCCTTATCCGTAGTGGATAATCTTCTGCAAAATTATCCGACCATTACTGTTAGAAATCAAACAGTATCTATTCGCAGACTTATTACACCTGCAAAGAGGCTACTACTGTCCAACGTGAGCCCTTCGATCCCGAATTCACTCATAGAGCAAGCACTTAAAGAAGAACTTCGATTACAGCTTGCTTCTCCTATCTCTTTTATCCGATGCGGCTCACCTGAGGACGAATACGCTCACATTTTCAGTTTTCGACGCTCTATCTATATTATACCGGATAAAGAAAACTTTGAATTAAATACCTCAATTTTAATATCGCATGAAAATAACAATAATAGAATCTTTATCACTTCAGATAAACTTGAATGTTTCTTATGTAAACAATCTGGACACACTGCAGACTCCTGTTCTAACCCTCAAGAAATATCTACCAATCTTTCTCAAAATACAACTTCTAGCCTAATCCCATTTGAAACTCCTTCTACTATGTCTCGTCCTTCCTCCTCCTCAAAAGAAGAAATCAATCCAGCTAATAACGACTTAATAATTCCAAATGAACAGTCTCTAATGTCAGTGTCCTTACCTTCAAATCCTTGCATCAAAAGAACTTATTCTACCGACACAAGTCTCGAATCACCCACTTTATCGGTTACTGATAACCCCCCAGACTTAAACCCTATAAATGATAAATCTCCCACAGCCTTTGCAACTCCTAAAACAGCTCCTAAAAAGAAATTAAAAACTGATGACAAAGAACTTGGTAAAATTACTCCCTCTGCTCAATCAACTATTGAACAATTAATTGAATGGTGGGCTACAACAATGTTGTAAGCGACATATTGGGTCAAAGTGAGGTTTAAATTCAATATTATTGTATATGCAAAGACCAATGCGAGCATCTTTCAATCTGGCTAAAAATATTTTGCCTTCCCTGAGTTTTTCGTACCGCAATGTTGGTATCCGTATGTTCATAAATGGCTTGTCAATGTGTTTTTTTCATCTCCTGCATAATCTCGATTCTGTCGCTTACAACATTGTTGTAGCCCACCATTCAATTAGTGCTCACCCAGAGAGATTTTCTTTGACAGCATTACAGCTTATTGCCTTCCTGGAAAATTCCTTTGGTAGCAGTGATCCTCTCAAAGAAGCTCATAACTTTACCACCAACATTAAGTCTCTTTTAGAAGACCTTACGCAAATATATCAAGCTGTATCTGATAGATCGCTTAAAAATCGAATTACAAGATTATCTAAAAAGCTTAAGATCACATTAAATCCCGTAGACGCTGACGAAGTTGCAAGCCTTTCATCCAATAATTCATGTACCTCCAACACCAATGATACCGATCTTTTCTAAAAATAATATAAAAGTCACTTTATTATGGGTACCATCCCATGTTGGCATTAGTGGTAACGAAAAAGCCGATTGCCTTGCCAAAAAAGCTGCATCATCGATGGATACCATACTTAATGTACAAATCTGTAATGATCTAAAAGCCAGACTGAAGAAGCACACTCTATCCACCTGGCAAATTCACTGGAATAAAATTACTTCAGTGCTGCATAAAATTAAGCCCTCAGTGAACCTATTTACCTGCCCTAGTTTATCTCGGAAAAACATGGCAATCTTACGAAGACTGCGTATAGGACATACCCGTAACGCCAACAGCTTGGTATTAGTCCTAACTTCAAAGATGTCCTCAACAGTACAGACCAAATCAACAAGGTTATCAAATTCCTCGAGAAGAATCAACTGTTAAACAAAATATAATTATTGTTAACTGATCTTTTTTTACTTATGTTAACTACTACTAATGTTAACTATATATTTATAATTTGTAATTTATAATATTACCATGTAAACTGTAACTCGTGCTAATGGCCATAGATGTCACATGCACGTTAATTTAAATAAAAAAAAAAAAAAAAAAAAAAACCGTATCTTTATCACATATTTAATGGGCCTTTTTATAAAAAATATACCATTTTTGGTTTTTTATTTTATTTGATTACCCATTTAATTGACCTGGTTTTGCCAAGGTGTAAACATTTGAAAAATTTATTCTTGTGAAATTTTTGAAAACGTGATTAAAAATGAATCGTACTTTAATTTCTGAGTTGGGCGGTATAAGAGTTATCGGTTTAGTTGAAGAAGGCCATTCACAGCGGTTCATGGCGGAAAGAGTGGGTATTTCTCAGAGAAATATCTCACGGATATGGAATATGTTCCTGGAGACAAACTCGATACGGATAGAGCTCGGTCTGGTAGACCCCGAGTTACCAATGTTCGACAAAATAGATATATCAGAATTTCCATCTGTAGAAATTCTTTTATGTCTGTACCAGACCTCCAAAGAGAATCCAGGCATGCTACAGGAGTCAGAGTATCGTCTAGAATAAGAAAAAGAATTTTAGACTCAGGTTTGAGGAGTCGTCGACCAATAAGAGTTCCTCAGCTACAATCTATCATAGACATGTTTTGGACCGCCTCCAGTGGGCTTAAGAACACATACATCTCCCCCAACAGTTTTGGAATTTTGTGCTTTTTTCAGACGAAACCAGAATCGGTTTAAATAGTGATAACCGGCGAATTCGTGTGTGGCTAGTTGTGCAGCTCTTGTTGGCTCTCGCCACATACGAATTCGCCGGTTATCACTATTTAAACAGATTCTGGTCTCGTCTGAAAAAAGCACAAAATTCCAAAACTGTTGGGGGAGCTGTATGTGTTCTTGAGCCCACTGGAGGCGATCCAAAACATATCTAGGTTGTAGCTGAGGAACTCTTATTGGTCGGCGTCTCCTCAAACCTGAGTCTAAAATTCTTCTTCTTATTGTACACAACGATACTCTGACTCCTGTAGCATTCCTGAATTCTCTTTGGAGGGCTGGTACAGACATAGCAGAATTTCTACGGATGGAAATTCTGATATATCTATTCTGTCGATAATTGGTAACTCGGGGTCTATCAGACCGACTCTATTCCGTATTGAGTTTGTCTCCAGGAACCTATTCCATATCCGTGAGACATCACTCTGAGAAACACCCACTCTTTCCTCCACGAAACGTTGTGAATGGCCTTCTTCAACTAAATCGATAATTCTTATACGGTCCAACTCAGAAATTAAAGTACAATTCATTTTTATTCACGTTTTCAAAAATTTCACCAGAATAAATTTTTCAAATGTTTACACCTTGGCAAAACCAGGTCAATTAAATAGGTATTCAAATAAAATAAAAAACCAAAAAAGGTATATTTTTTATAAAAAAGGCTCATTAAGTATATGATAAAAATACGGATTTATAAAAGCGTAAACATCGTAAATGCGAGGGGTGATGCATAAATTTTGAAACTATGTCTATTTGGATTTCATCAGTGGTCTTAAGCTTCCTAACTTTTTATTTCCCTTTGCCATTTTGGCGTTCAGTTTCCATTCTTCCTGACCTTTCTCATCTACATTAACCCCCTGATATGTAAAATGGACCACTCTCTCGAAATTATATTGCTTTGCTTCATCAGATTTGAAAGTAAACTGTCCCTCGTGTTTTTGCTCTGTATTTCCGAGTATCATGTACTTTGATTTTTCTTGGTTTATTTCTAGATCGAACTATTTTGCCTCCTTTTCTAACCTGTCGATAACATTTCTTAATTCTTTTCATATCCATTTTCTTGTTTTCGCTAGAACAGTAAGATCATCGACGAAGGCCAGATATTGATGCTGAATGTTGAAGATGGATCCGGTCATTTTAACTGGGCTATTTCTGATTATTGTTTCCAATACTAAGTTAAAAAGCACCGTAGATAACCTTGTCTAAGACCTCTGTTCACTTCAAATTCATTCGATGAGCATCATCTCCATACTACATGATTTCGTGTGCTATTCAAAGTCCTTCTTACTAATCTAATAAATTTTGCGGGTATGCCCAAGTAACTCAGTCCTTCGTATATTTTATTCCTTCTTATCCTATCATGCGCTTGTTTTAAATCTAGGAACAACGCATGAAGGGATACCGGATACCTTATGTTCATACCAGGTAGTCTGGATTTCTCTTAGTGTAAAAATCTGATCTGTCACTGATCTACTATTTCTAAAACCGGCCTGATATTCACCTAGTATATCTTCAGCAAATCTGTTAGTCTCTCTCTCTCTTAGCATATAGGCTAATACCTTGTAACTAGTATCCAACAGAGCAACACCTCTGTAATTTTTACATGCCAACCTATATCCATTTTCTATATGGGGCATAATGGAACTTTGGTTCAATTTTTGGGCATATTTGCCTCTTGATAAGGCTATACATCTTTTTTGTAGATATTTACCTCCATTATGTATCATTTTCGCATCTATTTCCTTTTCTCCTAGTCTTTGTTATTTTTTAGCTCATTGATTATACTAGGCAGTTTTATTATTATGTCATCATTCTCTATAAGGAAATTTTCATTTGCATCTGTATTTTTGCCATTCAGTAGTTCATTAAAATATCTCCCATATACCCATCACTGATTCTTTGTTACTCATGAGTGTTCTTTTTTTTCATGTATGAATTGTAATTCTGGTATCCCCTTTCAATTTTCTTCTTGATAAAACGACCGTATTTCCTTTTGCTGAAATTTTTCCTCTATTTGTTATATTATTTTCATTGTATTCTCTTTTATTTCGTCTACATAGCATTACCCTTATTCGTCTTTTATCTTTGTAACTCCGGTTCGTACCATCATAATTATTTGTTAATGCCAATTGTCTTAATCTTTTCTTCTCCTTTGCCATTTTAAGACATTCCTCATCAAACCAATTCTTCCCTGCTTTCATTTGTCTCTGTTGTGGAACAGTTTTATCATTTGCTCTAGTTATCGCCTCTCTTGTAGTTTGCCACACTTGCTCTATTCCAAGTTTCTTTTCGTCTTCCTGGGATACTAGTCCTTTATTTATTTCATTGATATACTTTCTTTTTATTTCCATTTCGCTTAGTTTTTCTATATCATATCAACATTGTAATGTTATTCGTTACTTAAACTAAACTTTAATGTCTAAATTAGAAATAATTTGTCTTTTATAATATCAGTATGTGTAAATCTCATTTCTAACATGATTTTGTAAACAAGCCATAAATATTTCATAAAAGAGATCGTTTAACGTAAGAGCACCTGCACAGCTTGAGTCATCAAAAGACCAAACAATGTGTGTAGGTACAACGATTTTGTACCTATTTCTAAAATAGCTGAACCTGAATCTGGACAGAATTATTATTTACTACTCTCGAATCTCTTAACACGTGCATCAACTTTGTATCTGAAAAATGTTACGACTATTACCATTAGAATAAAAAATAGGAACCCCTACCTGTGAATAGAAAACGTATACCCTAAAGGTTAAACAGTTAAACGTACCTACTCAAAACAAAACAAAAAAAACCTTTGACGTTAGCAACATGTTATTATTTCGGTTAGAGTTGAAAGTTTTGTTTAAAAACATTAATTGTTTCTTCTAGTGCTTAGATAATTTAGCTCTCTAATCATTACTTTGAAGGGCTCTTGTTATTAATTGATTCTAAATTCAAATGCGTTCTAATGGATCCTAAACAATGTACGCTCTTTTACATCTCAAACGTTAAATAGGGGTTCATAAACATTTGTTTTGTTCGGATGACGGCAACTTTTTGCGAAGGTGCTTCAACAAATTAGTAAAACTTTTTCATCTAATGCTTGATGTTTATTTTTAAGAAAGGAATGCCTATTTTAAGGACCAGGTGCACTCCTTTGAAAAATGCATTAGGTTAGATCGGTTCTGTTAGGAGAATTTTTAATTGAGTTGATTTATTAGCATTATTTAACAATGTTTTCTAATATGTTTCACAATAATTAATCGACTGCTTTGGTATCGATAAACCTCAAAAATATTTTTTCCTTTCTAATTTAATGCTTTAAGTTTTTAAAGAACTATAGATCCATTCTGAAGTTTTTTTTGATAAGGCGTCCAAATAAACTCAGAAAAATTAAATATTATTTATTTTTTCTTTACCAGATACACATCGAAAATGGGAAACACAATCCCAGGAATGTGTTTATTATAATCAAGGATGCGTTATCCTAATCGGAATATGCATACATATGCTTTAAAAGATCCTAAAGTGACCGATTGGGAACCCTCTAGGAGGGATTTTGAAACATGAGTACGGAATTATACCAAAAGGTCAAAAACCACATTGAGGTTGAGCTACCAGTAGACTGATTTCAAAATTCAATACTCGCCTCATATAAGAAAAATTGCCCGTTAAATTAAAGTCGCTCATTCAGACAATCAGCTTGGTCGAGTACGGAGTTATCTGATCTCAGAAAGGCGGAGATACATATGCGCTCTGCTCGGTGTGCGAGCCGCTCGCGCGCAGCGTATTCGTCAGATTAGTACGTGTTTTCAAGTGACGCACAAACGGCACGCACACGGCGCACCACGATCTAAATTCTGTCGGTTTTTCAACAAACGCTTTGATGGTTCGCAATACGTATTTGGACGGGTTTGCGAGTAGTTTGTTGGTTTTGGCGCGCATGAGTTGAATATTTGTTAGTAATGGAATGGTCGGAACTGTCGGAAGGAAATTGATGTGTACCGTGGAAAATCATTATTGTGGGATCCTCAATAAAGAACCATTTAATTTAAAGAAACAACTTAAATCCGATCTGAACGGAAATAGAAGCTGAAATAAAAAAATGTACATGCGGACCTTTTTAAAAAATGTTAGTTCATTGTTGTACTAAAAATAACATGTATTAAAAATAAGATTTATTATTTTATTTGGGCATAAGCCACAATTCGAGTTTGAAATCAAGTTTACTTGACCTTTCGACTTTCACTTCGGAAATAGTTATCAATATCAAAAAAACATTCATAAGCAGATATATATTATGTGTCACCGGAAAGCGAAATAGGTAACGCACGACTTGGAGAACCTATAGTTTTCTAACTTCGTGTCTGGTGAAGCAACGCAGTTGAAACAAGCGGATATATTATAATTGTGTCACCGGAAAGCGAAAAAGGTAAGGCACAACTTGGAAGACCCAATAGTTTTCTAACTTCGCTTCTGGTGAAGCAACAGAGTTGGAACAAGCAGATATATTATAATTCGGTCACCGGAAAGCCAAAAAGGTAACGCACAACTTGGAAGACCCAATAGTCTTCTAACTTCGCTTCTGGTGAAGCAACGGAGTTGGAACAAGCAGATATATTATAATTGGGTCACCGGAAAACGAAAGAGGTAACGCACAACTTGGAAGACCCAATAGTTTTCTAACTTCGCTTCTGGTGAAGCAACGGAGTTGGAACAAGCAGATATATTAAAATTGGGTCACCGGAAAGCCAAAACGGTAACGCACAACTTGGAAGACCCAGTAGTTTTCTAACTTCGCTTCTGGTGAAGCAACGGAGTTGGAACAAGCAGATATATTATAATTGGGTCACCGGAAAGCCAAAAAGGTAACGTACAACTTGGAAGACCCAATGGTTTTCTAACTTCGCTTCTGGTGAAGCAACGGAGTTGGAACAAGCAGATATATTATAATTATGTCACCGGAAAACGAAAAAGGTAACGCACAACTTGGAAGAGCCTATAGTTTCCTAACTTCGCTTCTGGTGAAGCAACGGAGTTGGAACAAGTAGATATGTTATAATTGTGTCGTCGGAAAGCGAAAAAGGTAACGCACACCTTGGAAGAGCCTATAGTTTCCTAACTTCGCTTCTGGTGAAGCAACTGAGTTGGAACAAGCAGATATATTATAATTGGGTCACCGGAAAGCCAAAAAGGTAACGCACATTTTGGAAGAGCCTATAGTTTCCTAACTTCGCTTCTGGTGAAGCAACTGAGTTGGAACAAGCAGATATATTATAATTGGGTCACCGGAAAGCCAAAACGGTAACGCACAACTTGGAAGACCCAGTAGTTTTCTAACTTCGCTTCTGGTGAAGCAACGGCGTTGGAACAAGCAGATACATTATAATTGGGTCACCGGAAAGCCAAAACGGTAACGCACAACTTGGAAGACCCAGTAGTTTTCTAACTTCGCTTCTGGTGAAGCAACGGAGTTGGAACAAGCAGATATATTATAATTGGTTCACCGGAAAGCCAAAAAGGTAACGCACAACTTGGAAGACCCAATAGTTTTCTAACTTCGCTTCTGGTGAAGCAACGGAGTTGGAACAAGTAGATATGTTATAAGTGTGTCGTTGGAAAGCGAAAAAGGTAACACACATCTTGAAAGAGCCTATAGTTTCCTAACTTCGCTTCTTTGAAGCAACTGAGTTGGAACAAGCAGATATATTATAATTGTGTCACCGGAAAACGAAAAAGGTATCGCATGACTTGGAAGTACCTATAGTTCTCTAATTTTGTTTCTGGTTGTAGGAACAAGCAGATATATTATGGTAGGGGAGCAAAGTATGCTAAAAGTGCAGTCACTCGAGCGCTTTGGGGACCTATTGGGTTGTGATTATTAGGTCCTAAAACCAAAAAAGTTAAGTAAAATTTTCCATTTTAGTGGGGACTTCCCATTTTTAATTTAATTTTCCATTTCCAATAATCTTTTTTCCGATTATAGCGCCATCTATCCATAATTCAAAAAAATGTTTCGAATAAAAGTTGTTTATTTTTATACAAACAATCCAAATCTGCAATAAGAAACGGGGTCTATCATTTAAGATTTTAAAGTAACTCCCCACCTCACCTCCGTGGGGGGTCGTGCTTGGAACCATTCGATAGATTTTTCAAAAACATTGATAAAGTGTATTTTGCAGTTTTTCGATATGATGTTTATTTTGCGAAAGATCGCGGGATTTGTATTTAAAATTTTAAATTTACCCCCCACCCCTCTCCGTGGGGGGTCAAGTTTGGTATTTTTCGATAGATTTTTGAAAAATATTGAACACGTAGTTTTTAGTTTTTCAATCTGACGTTCATTTCGCGAAATATTCGCTTTTTTTTGTGAAACTTTTTGACTCACTCATTTCCGTACGCCCCGCTCAAATCGTCATATTTTTGAAATATAGACTCTTTTGCATGTACTTAACTTACCTTATCTTAATCTGACAATTTCGAATATTTTAAGGATAGATTTTTTTTCGGGCCCCCCTGAACGAACTCCCCTGTGTTAAGAGCCAATATATGGTGGAGGTACATCTGCAGGGTACCACGTTTCTCCCCATATGATAATCTGACGCGCTCGAGTAACTGCAAAAATCCCCGCTTGGGCTCCCCTACCATTATATTTGTGTTGCCAGGAAGCGAAAAAGGTAGTTCCCGAAATGTTCCCAAACTGTGGCTTATTCCACATAAAATAGTAAATTGCATAAGATGACACAAGAAAATAGTTTCAGAACAATACCAAAATAAGATGTAGTAGAAGTACAGGACAGAGACATGATTATCTACAATTACTAAACGTTCTTAAGTTTCCTCTGGATCGTCAAAATGAAAAATTTTAACGAACAATAACCGCGCCACGAACGCGCGGTGCACACACGACGCGGAGTTCGCGGCGCGGATATGTATTTCCGCCTGAATAGAAACATTAGGCTCTTGATTAGGGCGAAAACATCAGGTGATTGCGAGAAGCATAATATACATAGGTTAAAATCCATAAGGAAAAATTTCCTGTATACCATTAATTACAAAACTTGAAGAAAAAGATCATCTGTGTAAAAGGTATATTTATTTTAACCCCAATAAAGGGCTACATTAAAAAACAGAACGTTAATATATAACACGCCAATGTAAGACTTTTGGTCGGCATTTTAAGGGTTTTAACCCATGTATTTTTGGTAGCTAGCATGTAGAGTTGTGAGTATAGCCTAATTTTTTATCTTGGTCAACCTTTAAATTTTTTACTTTTGTCTTCACTAATTATGGTTATACTTATTTTAGGCTTAGAACACTGATGATGCTCTCTTTAGAGCGAAAACGTTCTGTTTTTAATGTAGCCCTTTATTGGGTTTAAATAATTATACCTTTTACACAGAAGATCTTTTTCTTCAATTTTCATAATATAGGTATTGCTAAACTGAAAGCTTATAATTATACAATCCTATCCTCCTAGAAATGACCCTATAAGATGAAAACATTAAATAATTCTTAAAAGAAATAACACTAATATACCCAAGTCAGTTAGATTTCCCAATAAAAAGTATAGGGACGCTGAAAGAGAGGCTGTAGTTTATCTTTTAAGTATCCACTTTTTAGGGATGCAATTGGCTAGTGAAAATAATCAACAAACAACCTTTAGGACTATCAGAAGAGATATATTTCATCTTCTTCTTAAAGTGCCCTCTCCTCAATAGAGGTTGGATACTACAACTGTAAACTCCTCTTTGTCTTCAGCTGTTCTTATGATCTGTTCAAAATTTAGCTCTGTCCATTGTCGGATATTCCTGACATTCCCACAACATTTTTTTCCTTCCCAGTTTTCCCTCGATCTTTCCTTTCACTATAAGTTGAGCATATTGTTACTTATTATTTTTCATTATGTGACCTAGGTATGATGTTTTTCTCACTTTCATTGTGTTGAAAAGTTTTTTTCCTTGCTTGTTCTATGCAGCACTTCTTCGTTTGAGGTATGCGATTTTCTTGAAATTTTGAGGATTCTCCGGTAGACCCACATTTCAAAGGCCTTCTATTTATTTACGGTTAATGTTTTAAGGGTCTGTGTAACGTAGTTGAATTTCGAGATTTATTCTAGAATCACAAAGCAGTTTTTTGATTTTTTCGAAAGATTTTCTAGCCTGTTAAGAGATCTTTGGTTCTCATAAAGTCAGTTGGGCTATTGCAACTTTTGAATCATATGGCTGCAGGACCAGATGCCATATTTCCCAGGCTACTCTCAAAGAGTGACGAAATAATAATGGAAAAAAAAATTCTAAAATCATTTACTATTTTAATTTCATACTGAATTCAATATAAAGTATGAAAACAACTGTTACGAGAAAAACAATAAATAGTAGGTACAACTCATCATCATTCTCTTTGCCATTATCCCTATGCGGGGTCGGCTTCCCTAATTAAATTTCTCCATAAGTTTCTATCTTGGGTCATATCAACATCAATCCCCTGCACCGACATGTGCTGTCTAAGCGTCTCCTCCAGATCTTCTTTGGTCTTCCTCTCCTACTTCTACCAAGAACCCGCAGCTCAGCAATTCTTCGTATTGGGTGATTACCGTCTCGACGTTGAACATAACCTAACCATCTTATCCTATGCTCCCTCATCTTGGTTCAACCCCTAGACTATTCCTAATATACTCATTCCCAATTTTATCCTTTTTTGTTACTCCATTCATCCATCTAAGCAATCTCATTTCTGCCACATGTATTCGTTGTTCCTCTTTCTTTTTAAGTGCCCAATATTCATTTCCGTACATCGTAGCCGATCTTATGACTCTTTTATAGAATTTTCCCTTCAGCTTCATTTTGTCACATGATAAACCACTCGCTTCCTTCCATTTCATCCATCCAATCGTAATTCTAATGCATTAATCTCCATCTATTTCCCCATTACCCTGTAATACCGATTCTATATACTTAAAACTCTTACTTGTCATAATAATTTCACCATCCAAAAATATAATTTTATATGCAGTGACTGCATTGTTAAACTAATATTCCAAATATTTCTTTGTCTTACTAAGTTTTAAACCTTTTTCCTCAAAGGCTTGTCTTTTCCGGTTTTTGTTCTAAGTCGCCTTCACTATTTCCCACCAACATCGAATCATCAGCATACATTAAGCCCCAGGGAATGTTACCCTGTAGTTTCGCTGCCATCAGATACAAAACTGATGAGAATAAATATCAGGACTAAGCATCGAGCCTTGGTGCAATCCCACTTTCAGTTTCAATTTATCAGTCTCTCCCACACCTGACCTAACACTAGTATTACCTAGTTGTTGCTTCCTCATACATATCTGTAACAATCTTTGCCCACTACAGAATCTCCCGAGGAATTCTATCATATGAGCGTATGTTTCTTTATTTCTGTATTTTTCCATTAACTGCCTTATAATGACAATTGCATCTATTGTTGATCTGTCCTGCATAAAGTCAAATTGATTACTGGATAGTTCGGTTCCTTCGCTTATTTGTCTATCAATTACTCTCTCCCATATTTTCGTGGTGTGACTAAGTAGTTTTATGGCCTTGTAGATTGAACATTTGTGTATATCTCCCTTGTTTTTGGAAATAGGTATTACTAACATACATTAGGGCCACATTACTAGAGGTGCGAAATATGAGATATTACGGCTCATAATGCATGGCAAAATTAAGGGGAAAAGATCCATAGGTAGAAGAAGAATTTCCTGGCTGAGAAACTTAAGAGAGTGGTATAGTTCAGCAGCTCAGTAGATCGTTTCAGAGCCCCCGCCAATAAGGTACGGGTAGCTATAATGATAGCCAACCTCCGATAGGAGAGGGAACTACAAGAAAAAGAACATACTGTTCCTCCATTCATCTGGCATTTGTCGAAATTTCATAATTTTATTAAATAAACCTGTTAAACAACTTGATTCTGTCTGTCCTAATACTCTCCACACTTCCCCAGAAATATCATCTGGTCTAGCTGCTTTTCCTTTCTTTTTTGAAGTGCTTGAACCACTTCCTCATTTGTTATTTTGATGACCATTGTTGTTACTGTCTCCGTTACAATAAATACTACAACTACTATTTTCTACAAATAGATAAGACGTTAAATTATTTTTAGGCTTGTTTGGCTTTGGTCGATAAACTACGGCCCTGCGTCATATTTTGGGGATTGTTCTAAATAAATCCTGTTGAATATACCTAACCTAATTATATTGGCTGTGTATGGCAGAACTTTGAGAAGAGTTTGGAATGTCCTTAAGACCAGGTGCAAAATGTTTTAGTTTATGAAAACACTAAGTCAGTTCTTGTTGTCTATTTCACGCCAATTATTATGAATACATAATATTTTTTTGTTAAAGAAATTTTTAAATTTAGAAATGCTTTAGAGTGCTTGTGTTAAATTGGGAAAATTTAGAAAGATATTGTGCTCTGTTTTTTTGTCATACTAATTTGTGTTTAGAATAAAATGAATAGGAATCTGTTTATTTCAGATGAGTAAAATTAATTTATTAAAAGTATAAATAACAATATATAATTATTAGCAAATTAATGTGAATTTACCTTGAGCATTTCTCTGGTAAACCTTTCGATTGTCTATGAACATAATATTAATGATTCAAACGGGCGAAATTTTTATTCTTTGCGAGACAGCTAATTGGGAGATTGATATCCCAAAGAACTAGCAATTAATTCCCAACCTTCGGACGTCAGGATAATAGAGAAATGAAATTTCGCTAAATCGAAATTGATAGGAGGACGACTAATAAATTGGCGGACTGTTTACTTTGTGCATTGAACTAAGGGAGACAATGGTCAAGTATGGGAGAGATAAATATAATTGCTGTCAATACAGCAAAGCACTTGTGAGGGAATCGTGTTCGATTAGTCAGAACGTGCTTATTAGCGAAAACCATATCGGTGAGGGCAAATTGGCATTTCTGGCGAGTTTCCCTATTTTTGGACTCGCACAAAGCGTGTAATGAAGGGATGAACGGTGACCGGGAAGTAGAGTGCCACACGAATAAACTTTAATACTGCACATCAATTAGTGTATCAATCCAAGCGTGAGAAAACAAACAATTACATGCGACCGAGTGACCAAGCCGAGGTCGAAGACATCCCATCCCTTAAGAGTGCGATTGTCATGGTCATCCGGAGACGGTCACCCCTTTGGCTCTTTGGTGCCGGTGCTCACGATGACCGCTGACCACTAACCTCAACGTGCCGAAGGCTGCACGCTCCACTCTCGCTTATTTGTCTCAATTTGCCCCACAAAGTTCTGCGGCCCCAGGGACGGACTATTTTCACAATTACACTTATTACACTTAATAGTTTTCAGAGAAGTTCATTCACTTTTTAACTAATTTATTTATTACATTAACAGCTTTCGAGGTATTAGGCTTAAAAGCCACTTAAAAGGACACTTATGCCATACAATACGCAATTTCAATATATTACAGTTTTAATATACAGTGTGTCAATTTTAAAACTTACAATGGGCTATATCTCACGAACAAACGCTGATAAGGAAAAATGCTTGAAAACGTTTCTAGGATAGTAAGGGGGAACTAAAATGACATGAAAGAGAACTCACCCCCATCAAACTCCAAGGCCCCACCCACCACAACCAAAAAAGTTTAAATTGCAAACCCCTTCTTGTGATACATCATTGAAAAGACTATAAAAAATTCTATCCTATCGTACAAATAATAATTATATAGGGTGAAGCAATAATTATTGTGAAACTATTGCTTAAATGAAAAATTTAATAAGGTTTTTGTTGAACTACAAATTTGTTAAAAATGCCAATTAAATAAATGTTCAAAGTGAGTTCCGTTGTTTTGTAAATAATAATACAGCCTATTTTCAAATTCTGCACGAACTTTGGCAAACGTTGTTCTGGTAATAGCGCGACATGCTTGCGCAATTCTTTATCGCAATTCCTCAAGTGACGCAGGTTGAGTTTTATAAACAACTGACTTGAGGCAACCCCTTGCCTGCCCAAACATTCAGTTTTTCAGGATATTGAGTGTGACCTTCTCTGAATCGATGCGAGTTTGCATCACTCCAGTACCGACAGTTTTGTTTATTTACATTACCATTCAGCATAAAAGTACATTCATCAGTGAAACAAATATTTTTTAACAATCTCGGTTCAACGCGAATTCTTTCAGTTATGAGTTCACAAAACTCAATTCGTCGGTCTGGATCATCATCGCCTAGTTCTTGAAGAATTTGTGTTTTGTACTTATAGGTGAAACTTATGTAATTTCAACACTTTTCTAACCGACTCACGTGAGAGTCCTGTCATTGCAGATACTTGCCGTGTTGATGCAGTAGGCTCTATTGCAAAATTTCCAAGAACCTCAATTTGGTATGCTTCATTCAGTAATCTTGGGGCATCCCTTTTTTTATTTTGCACTGATCCCGTTTCTCTAAACTTTTCAACCAAATCTCGGACGTGCACGTGACTTACATTTTTGTCCGGGTGCCTTTCATTAAATATTTGAGCTGTTCTAAATAACACTAGGTCTGGGACGCAAATATGAAAATGATCTCCACGCGTTAAGGTATACTGTAAACTATCGTGACAACTACAGCTGAATGACAGTACCGATCGTAGAAATAATGAAAATAATGACGTTCTCAAATAAACCAAAAATTATTGAATCTGACAGAACCAAAAAACAGATGTTTTTAACTTGTTTTGCAAAAACGGCAAATTAAATTTTTATACAAAATATGTACCGACGACGGACATTTATCATTCAAAATAATAGTCCGGGAGATAGCATTACAAATATAAAAGTCATAGTAAGCCGGCTGATATTAACAACCTGTATAATTATTATTTATACCATTGGATAGCATTTTTTATAGTCTTTTAAATGATGTATCATAAGTAGGGGTTTGCAACTTATTTTGGTTGTGGTGGGTGGGACCTAGTGGGTTGATGGGGGTGAGTTCTCTTCCATGTCATTTTAGTTCCCCCGTACTTTCCTAGAAACAGTTTCAAGCATTTTTCGATACCAGCTTTTGTTCCTTTTGTGAGATATAGCCCATTGTAAGTTTTAAAATTGACACACTGTATGCAATATAAATCTTAAAAAAAATACATCTTCTAAACTGCAAACCTAATTTATTTTATTCTGTTTTCATACATTATTATGTTTATAGCTGATGGCATGTTGTTGATGACACGCTAATAGTAACAGATAACCTAGCAAATTTACAGTATTTGATGGAAAACATAAACACTCATACCAATAAGTATGGTCTAAAACTGAACATCAAAAAGACTAAATTCATGATTGTTACAAAGAAGCTATACACCAATATGAATTTAACCATAAATAATCAGCCAGTTGAAAGAGTTACGTCCTACAAATATTTAGGGGTTTGTTTCACTGATACTAATGACCAGACAAGAGAAATCAAGAGGCGAATTGAGATAGCGAGACAATCGTTTGTCAAAATGAAAAAGTTCCTATGCAGCCGGGACATAAATATAAACTTAATAACGAGAATGTTAAGGTGCTATGTTTTCTCCGTTCTGCTGTACGGCATGGAAGCTTGGACTCTGAAAAAGATAAACATCAAAAACATTGAGGCATTCGAGATGTGGTGTTACAGAAGAATGTGGAAAATACCATGGACAGAAAGAGTAACAAATCAAGATGTTTTGCTGAAGATGGGGAAGGAATGCGAAGTCATAAAAACTATACCAACGAAAAAACTGGAGTATTTAGGCCACATAATGAGAGGAGAAAAGTACTCTCTGCTTAGACTCATAATCCAAGGAAAAATCTCGGGACAGCGAAATGTGGGACGTAGGAGGATTTCCTGGTTGCGAAATTTAAGGGAGTGGTATGGGTGCAGTTCAATACAGTTGTTCAGAGCTGCAGCCAGCAAAGTTAAGATTGCTGTGATGGTAGCCAACCTCCGATAGGAGACGGTACTGCAAGAAGAAGAAGCATGTTGTTATAGATTTGTTCGTAATGATGAAATCTCTATCGTCAGATGCTATGTATTTTCTATGTTATTATATGGAGTAGAGTTCTGGACACTTTCAGAAACTTCTTTAAAAAAACTAAAGTCATTTGAGATGTGGTGTTACAGAGTAAAAATTTCATGGGGGATCGTGTGACTAATGTTGAGGTACTACGTAGAATGGGTAAATAATGCGAGATTATTAACACAATCAAAAACCGCAAACTAAAATTGGCTATGTTATGAGGAATGGACAGAGATACGGTTTGTTGCAACTCTTTCTTCAGGGCAAAGTATTTGGAAAGAGTGGACCAGAGACACAAAGAATATCTTGGCTTCAAAACCTGAGAAAGTGGTTCAGCTTCATCAGCATACATCGACAACCGGACTATTCCCAATAACAGCAAGCAAATTACCATCCAAGCCCCATACTGCGAGAGATGCTAGGGTATGACGCTTTCCACCGATGGAAGCACAAACGTCCTAAACAGCAAATAGTGGAATAAAGTAAAGAAAATAAAGTGGAAAAAATAAACTAAATAAAGAGAGACAGAAAGAATAACATGAAAGTGAAAGTAAAGTGATAAAGAAGTAAAAATAAAAATAGTAGATAGTTCGTAGCTCGAAACACCAAGTGCCGAAGAAACACGTAACCCATGCGTAGGTGCAATACCACGATCATAATAAAGTCAGCCTACAAAAAAATATATAAAAAAGGCGCAAGCCACCAAAAAAATCAAGAAAACAAAAAAAACAAAAAAATACTTGAGCACCAAGCCATTGGACCGAGCCCAGTGGGACTTGGTATAATGACTTGGGGCAGTAAAGCAAGCAATTTTTAGTTCGCGGATAAGTAATTAGAAGATAAAGGCATAGAGCGTTTCATGCTAGCCTAGTTTTGAATTCGATTAGGGCACCACATTGGAATCTTATTACCCAGGATTCCATTGTGAAGAGCATTTGGCTACGATAGTTGTGCCCCTATCGCGCATCAGCGTGCTATAGGGGTGGAAGGGATGACCTGGAGCATTGGAGCGAGGTGGGGTGATCCCTGTTTTTACTCGGGTTGAAACACCTCGCCCCAATGAATTGTTACACCCGAATGTACTTTTTCGATAGGGTGGACATCTCTCACAGGTCGGGTTAAATCAAATTGCTTACTTGCTTGCTTGCTACGTCATCTCTGTTGAACGAAGATCTGTGCAGAAATTTGGAAGCGTTTGAGATGTGGCTATATCGGAGGATACTTATATCCCGTGGGGCTGACCGAGTTCCAAATGGGGAGGTCCTCAGAAAGATGAAGAAGAATCTAGAGGTACTGACCACCATAAAATCTCGAAAGTTACAGTACTTCGGACAGATCATGCGAAATGAATCCAAATATTACCTTCTACAAGCCATGCTGCAAGGAAAAATATTTCGAAAGCGAGAATCAGGAAGAATAAGAACATCCTGGTTAAAGAACCTCAGAACCTGGTTCAAGATAACATGGGTGTAGCTTTGTCGCGCTACTGCAAGTAAAATAAAGATTGCGATGATGATCGCCAACATTCGTCACGAATAGGCACATTAAGAAGAAGAATTCCCTTTATTTCTTATTTAAGACCATTCTTTTCTATTTCACTGTCAAATACATAAACCCTTTTACCTTTCAAAGCTATAGTCAATATCAGTAAGGATATTTTTGAAATCAGTGTATCAAAAATATTTCAATTTTTATCCAGCTTCAATTTTTTTTATTTTGTCGGGCCATATAATGATTCACCATGGAAAATGAGTACATAGATGTCCTGCTCTTTAGTCAAATTTATCTGTCGGGTGACATACCCAATGAATGGTTGACCTCAACATTTATTTGTCTCCCAAAAAAGAAAAATGCTAGAGAATGCACCGACCACCGCACCATAAGCCTAATGTCTCACACACGTAAAATGTTTTTAAAGATCATTCATAAACGCATTTACCAAACACTTGATATGGATATTGTAGAAACCCAATTTGGATTCCGTAGAGGCGTAGGTACCCGTGAAGCTCTCTTTGCATTCAACGTACTAATCCAGAGATGCTTGGACGTGAACCAGGATATGTACGTCTGTTTCATAGATTACAACAAGGCTTTCGATGAAGTCCGCCACAAACAGCTAATGGACGTCCTCAAAGCAAAACAATTACAATACAATGACCTTCGAATTATAACAAATCTATATTATAAACAGAAGGCATACATACGGATTAACAAACACACATCAGAAGAGTTGGAAATTAAAAGAGGAGTGCGACAGGGGTGTGTATTATCACCACTACTATTCAATGCATACTCTGAAGAAATTATGAAAAGAGCTCTTGAGGAAGAAACAGCAGGAATAAAGGTAAATCGAACGCCAATTAACAGCATTAGATATGCGGACGATACTATCATAATACCAGACAACCTTAATAGACCAGGGCGCATCTGTAAAAATATTAGTACATTTGGACGTTGAGAGGTGACTAAATTTTTTTTTGCAGGAATTGCTTGAAAATAAATCAAATAATAATATTTGAGTTATCCTCCCTCTCAAAAAGGTCCGGAACATTGTCTAAATAATCAAAATGTCAAAAAATTAAGGAAAAATTCGATTTTTTTCTTGGTTTTTTGATTATAACTTTAAAAGCATTCATTTCAGAGAAAAGTCGTACTGACATAAAAGTTGTGTAATTAAATTTCTTACAATATAGAATTGGTTAAAAATTTAAAAAATAGTCACCCTTGTTGCAAAATAGCAATAATTGTGAAAAAAACCTACAAAAACAAGTATTCGCATTTTACGTTTTTCATCCATTTATGCTACACTTAGGACCTTTATATTTCACCCTGAAAAACTTTATGATACAGTAAAACAATATTGTAAATTTCATTAAGATCGGTTCAATAAATTTTGCAAAATAAATTTTGCAATCCAGCTTTCGTAAAAAAAATTTATTTTTTCAAAATGTTACAGGACTGAAAATAAAGCAGATAGCAAGTGGAAAATTTTTTTGCTTATAGAAGTGTACTGCACCTTTCATTTGCAATTTGGCAAAATTAAAATCGATTAACACCACGGCGTCAGGAATTTTTTAAATAAACATAATATTATGGGTGCTACGCGCAGGACAGCGGATAGTTTGCTCTGATTGGGCATTCCAATGACCTTTGATAATAATTGATATATTTCAATTTTTATTACATTTCGATATAAATAAATAAATTTGTTTATTGCAAAATAAAAGCACATACTTTGAAATAACACTTTTATTAGCAAAAACTTTCTTTGTTCATATATTTTAACTCAAATAATAAAAGTTTATTATTTTTAAACATATGCAATGGTTTAAACAATATTTCACAAACAATAATAAAATTAGTTTGATTTTTGTGGAATTAAAATATTAAAATACAACAAAATATAGAGTAAGAAAATAATATATTAGATAAAGATTGGAAAAAATTTTGGTGGAAATCAACTTGTGTGAATCGAACACCGCTGTCCTGCGCGTAGCACCAAAAATTATTGTTTATTTCAAAAAATTTCTGACGCCTTGGTAAATAATCGATTTTAATTTTGAAAATTGCAAATGAAATATACAGTACACTTCTATAAGCAGAAAAAAAATTCAACTTGCTATCTGCTTTATTTTCAGTCCTGTAACATTTTGAAAAAATGAATTTTTTTTGCGAAAGCTGGATTGCAAAATTTATTTTGCAAAATCTATTGAACCGATCTCAATGAAATTTACAGTATTGTTTTACTGTATCATAAAATTTTTCTGGGTGAAATATTAAGGTCCTAAGTGTAGCATATATGGTTAAAAAACGTAAAATGCGAATACTTGTTTTTGTATGGTTTTTTCGAAATTATTGCTATTTTGCAACTAGGGTGACTATTTTTTAAATTTTTAACCAATTCTATATTGTAGGAAATTTAATTACGCAACTTTTACGTCAGTACAACTTTTCTCGAAAATGAATACTTTTAAAGATATAATCAAAAAACGAAGAAAAAAATCGAATTTTTCCTTAAATTTTTGACATTTTGATTTTTTAAACAATGTTCCGGACCTTTTTGAGAGGGAGGATAACTCAAATATTATTATTTGATTTATTTTCAAGCAATTTCTGCAAAAAAATTTGAGTCGCCTCTCAACGTCCCTCTCAAAACAAATGCGCCCTGGACTATAAAGACTTCCAAAAGATAATGAACAAGATAGTTGAGTATGGAAAAGAATATGGATTATCAATAAAAATTAAGAAAACTAAATTTATGAGGATATCAATAACCCAAAATATTGATGAAAGCCTGACAATTAAAGGTAAAACCTTAAAACAAGTAGAAAACTACAACTATCTTGACACAATAATTAATCACACAAACGATTATTCCAAATAAATCAAAGTTCAAATAGAGAAAGCAAGAACAAACTTCAATAAAATGAGAAAGGTACTTTGTGCAAGAGAACTGAAATTGGACTTGAGAGTTAGGCTGGCAAGGTGCTATATTTTCTCGACTCTGCTTTACGGGATAGAAGCATGGACACTTAACGCATCGACTACTAAAAAGTTGGAAGCATTTGAACTGTGGGTGTATAGAAGAATCCTGAAGATATCATGGACCGAGCATATAACAAACAACGAAGTCATGAGAAGAGTCAACAAGAGACTGGAAATATTGGAAACCATCAAGACACAAAAGCTGCAGTACCTGGGGCATGTTATGCATAATGAGAGATACAACATACTTCAGTTGATTATACAGGGGAAAATCCAGGGCAAGAGAAGTGTAGGAAGGAGACGAATCTTGTGGTTGCGTAACTTGAGGGAATGATACGGATGCACATCAACCGAACTATTCAGAGCAGCAGCATCTAAGATCAGAATAGCCATGATGATTGCCAACCTTCGTCGCGGAGATGGCACGTGAAGAAGAAGATATTTACTTAATTTATTCTTACTGTATTTTAAATGTTTTTACCCTTTATGGTGGTTGGGGTTGTTTGCTCCGACGAGGAGGTTGACTTGTAAGACACTATTTATCAAACATGTATTTATTTGCCACACTAAATATACCAGTAACGAGTTGGTGGACAAAGTCTATATTCTAACTACTTGATATCTAAATAATGAATGATGAATAAAAAATGATCTCTGCAATACTTTCTCCGTATCTATAAATAAACTCGTAATTGTTTTGTTCTGATTTTGACGACACGATTGTGACTGTGACCGTGAAATACTCATAATATCAAAATCGCTGACTGAGGTGTTCTCAAACCGACAGTTATTTTACTATAAACAACAATATTTGTTTAAGAGCTTTAAAAATTAAATCGATATGAACTGCTCTTATTTTTTAATGCTAATATAAATCCTGTACATCCCTATCCTGTACTATCCCTATTACACCTTACTCGAAATTTTAAATTGAATTGAATCTAAAATCCCAGTGTTTTTAGGACATATTTTTTGTATTTAATCTTAGAATTTTTATTTATTTTAAAATTTACCGGATGATTGATTCTCAGTTACATAATTGATTACAATTTTTGGTTGGAAACCTTACGGGCCAAATTTCCACTGTGTCCCAATCATTCCAGTGAGGTCCTGCTACGCTGTGATTCACTGAGCTTTTTTACTTCAGTATTAAGGAATCCTTATAACACATCATTATTTTTGATGTGGTGTATTGCTTTCTGTCCGTCTTTGATGCTTCTCGTATCGTATTACTTTTTGATTGGGGAAACAGTCGAACGCTCACCGTTCAGGTATCGCGGACTGGAGAATTTAACAAGGATACTTGATATCTCTTCAATTCAATCGGTCATTTATGTTTTCGGTCGTTCGACTTATTTCGATACCTATATTTGCTATGCCTATATATGATACCTATATCTAGTTTCACGTATACTTCATCGATGGTTTATATTAAGGTCTATGAAGCACACTAGAGGAATTTCAATGGTGTTACTACAGTTTTATAATCAATTTTTATTTATTATTCTCCTTGGAAATAACACGTCCCACTTATGTATGTGCAACTGGTAAAAGAAAACATAACTGGTAAAGTTTTTTTATTTAGTTATGCCTCAACCTCTAAGGGGCATTGGCGTATTAAAGTTTGAAGCTTTACAATTTATTTATAGTACAGGTAAAATCTGTGAAAAAGCAGACTATAATGGACATAGGCGTGTTTTAAACTATATATTATCATCCAGTTATGGTTATAGAAGAGTAAGAATGTGTTATAATTTCTGTCTGTAATAATCTCGATTTACGCGACTTACAACAGAAAATATTTCAAGAAATTTGAACAGTATATAAACTTTAGCAGACTCTAGAAGTGTAGTGATAAAAAATTTCGCTTTCAAATTGATTTAGTGAGTGAATAATACATAAACTCCAACAGTGAAAAACTAATGTAAATATACCTAAGTAATTAAACTAATTAGGGACAGCTGATAACAGCGATAGGTAAAGACGGGTCACGACAAAATAAATTGCGACGTTGCCGGTTTTCAAATAAAGTGTATCTAATTAGGAAATCGAAATAGAAATAAAGTAGAAATAAAGTGGTAATTGTAGTCCTGATAGTGACTGGAGATCCGCCGGGTCGACTGGTCAATAGTCACTTGCGCGGGGCTACAAGTACTACAAGACCTATAGAATCGCAACCTTCTGTCCTGAAGCTTTAGCACGAGGAAAAAAAATGGGTAGTGACAATGAATATGATACGGAGACCAATCAAAACAAAAGGCGGAGGGGCGAAGGGGGAGAAAAATTGGAGGAAGATAAAATGGATCGAGTATTAGAAATGTTAGCAAAACTAACCACTGACATTAAGGAAATGAAAGAGGAACAGAAGCAATATAGAGAGGAGATTAAGGAACTAAGGGAAGAAAATGATCATATAAAAAAGGAAAATAATGATATGAAGCAAAAAATGGACAAAATGGAGGAGAGGATGGATAAAATGGAAAAAGAAAAGAGAAGAAACAATGTAATCATACAAGGAATGGACATAAATACATACGATCAGAATATATTAAAGAAAATAATAGAGGATTTCTGCGCTAAAACACTGCAGGTGGAAATAAATATTAAGGGGGCAACAAAGTTAGGAAATAAAACCTGTCTGGTGGAACTAAAGAACGCAACTGATAAAGAAAAGATAATGGTAAATAAAAACAAATTACAAAAGGTTGGCCAGGAAAAGATATACATTAATGAGGATATGAATAAAATAGAACGGGAAATACAAGCAAGAATAAGAAAACGAGCAAAGAAAGAGAAAGAAGAAGGAAAGAATGTAAAACTTGGTTTCCAGAAACTGACAGTAAACGACGAAGTCTGGAAGTGGAACGCCAAGGTGAACCGCTTTGAGGTGCAGCAAAGTTCAAAAAACTAAAAATGGTATGTAACAGTAAAACGACCGAGGCAACGATTAAGGCAAATGAGAAAGATATACGAAAAATAAACTTTGGAACTTGGAATGTGAGAGGGACGTATGGTGCAGGCAATCTGAAAGAACTAGTAAGAGAAGTCAAGAAATATAAATTGGACTTGCTTGCAGTACAAGAAACCAAATAATTAGGGACTGAAATAGTGGATGTTGAGGGCACAAACTTTTTTAAAAGTGGTGGAAAAGACAGAACCAGAGGAACAGGTTTCATACTACAGGAAAACTTGAAATCAAGGGTAATAGCTTTTAAGCCTATATCTGACAGTGTTCTTTAAGAATGAAAGGGGAAAGAAGAAATATAAGTATTATAAATGTGCATGCTCCCATAGAGGATGCGGATGAAGATGAGAAAGACATGTTCTATGAGCAACTAGAGGAGGAATACGAAAAAACACCGAAATACGATATGAAAATAATAATGGGTGATTTCAACTCAAAGATTGGAAAAGAAAATATATATGAGAACATAGTAGGGAAACATAGCAAACATGATATAACAAATAATAACGGGCACCGAGCAGTATGTTTTGCAATGGAGAGAAATATGGTAATAAGAAGTACACAACTCCGCCGGAAGGAAATTCACAAAGGGACATGGAAGTCGCCCGACGGAAAAACAATTAACCAAATAGATCATGTAGTAATAGAAAAAATGGACATGAATTTTATATCAAAAATAAAAAGCATGAGAGGAGCAGAATGCAATTCAGACCATTACCTAGTAAGAGTGACATGCATGAGAAGCTGGGGTGCGACCGGGAAGGGAAAAAGGAAAAGAACGGAAGGTAAGAGAAAATACAATTCGACCCTATTGAAAAGTGAAGAAGTAAAAGATAAATATAAAGAGAAAATAGAAATAGAACTGGCAACATGCGCACAAGAAATGGAAATCGAAGAAAGATGGGAGAAAGTAAAAGCATCAGTAATGAAGGCAAATGAGGCACTTCTAAACAGTACAGTGAGAAAAGGAAAAGTAAATGACTGGTATGATGAAGAATGTGAAAAAGCAGCTGAAGCAGTTAGGAGAGCTAGACAAATAATGCTATTAAAAGAAAATGAGAATAACAGAAATGTGTATAGGGAAGCAAGAAGGGAAATGAAAAGACAATGTAGGAGAAAGAAGAGAATATCCAAAGAAGATAAGCTAAAGGAAATTGAAGAAAAATTTCAAACTAAAGAAATAAGGTCATTTTACCAAGAGGTTAAAAGAATGGACAAAGGATATCAGAGCCGAAGCATCTATATTAAGAATGAGGAAGGTTTACTAATAAGTGAAACAGCGCAGGTTCTAGAAAGATGGAAAAATTATTTCGAAGAGCTATTAAATAATGTTGAAGAGGACGAGATGGACATAACACAGAACATGGAAGAAAACGATACGATAGTGGGGACGCCAACAAAACAAGAGGTAATGAATATAATCAGCCCACTTAAAAACAACAAAAGTCCAGGAGCGACAGAAATAACAGCTGAAATGTTAAAGGCAGGAGGAGAACAACTGTACGAAAAACTATATTTGCTGGCGAAAAAGATATGGGAAGAGGAAAAAAGGCCAAATGACTGGATGCTGGCTAGAATCTGCCCCATACATAAAAAAGGAGATAAACAAACATGTGAAAATTATAGGGAAATAGCACTCCTAGAGACAGGGTATAAGGTAATAGCACAATGCATACGTGGAAGACTAAACGAATACATGGAGGATACTGTGGGAGAGTACCAGGCAGGCTTTCGATCCAACCGTTCGGTAACAGACCAGATATTCACGCTAAAAGAATTACAAGCAAATTGCTATGAGTACAAAACGACCCTGTATGCGCTGTTCGTAGATTTCAAACAGGCATATGATCGTATAAATAGAAAAGAAATGTACCGTGCTCTGAAACAACTACAAATCCCCAAAAAATTGATTAGCTTGATTGAAATGACGTTGGCAAAAACGAAAAGCGAAGTAGTGTGGAAAGACATCTCAGAGGACTTCGAAATCAAACAAGGACTCAGGCAGAGTGACCCGATATCAACCACGTTGTTCAATCTTGTTATTGAAGTAATAATGAGGAATTGCAGCATAAAAATGGAAGAAACCATATTTAAAAACGAACATCAATGTATTGCTTTTGCGGATGATCTAACAATATTAGCAAAATCAAAGAAAGAATTGAAAAGAATTGTGAAAAATATAGAAAAAGAAGCAAATAGGTTTGGTCTAAAGATAAATGAAAAGAAAACTAAATACATGATAATGGGTGATACACAGCAAGGCAATGAAGAGTTTATAAAAATACAAGGGGAGAAAGATTACATATACAGTTTTGACAGAGTGGAAGAGTTTACTTACCTTGGTGTGGAAGTAAAGGAAAATGGACATGAAGATAAAGAAATAGAATCCAGAATTACAAAAGGCAACCAGAAATACGGAATGCTGAGATCCTTAATGAAGTCGAAGATTGTTTCAAGAAAAACAAAAGAAAGAATTTACAAGACAGTGATTAGAGCTATGGTTGTATATGGAGCTGAATTATGGGTTTTAAGAAAGGCAGATGAAGAAAGATTAGAAAGATGGGAGAGGAAAATTCTCCGATCAATTTACGGAGGCATAAATACACAAATGGGATGGAGAAGAAGGACAAATAAAGCGTTGGAAGAGCTGTATACGGAACCAAAAATCACCGCAATAATAAAGGCGCATAGAATAAGATGGCTGGGACATGTGCAAAGATTGGAAAACCATAGAATGACCAGGATGATATTGAACAGGAAACCAGTAGGGAAAAAAGGAAAGGAAGACCCCGTAAAATATGGTTTGACAGCGTCCAAGCAGATTTACGAGAATTAAAAATAGATAACTGGAGAAACAAGGTATTAGAGCGCAAGAGAAATTGTAACAGAAGAATGTGCCATGAATTGTAAAATGAGAGCTATATATATATATATATATATATATATATATATATATATATATATATATATATATATATATATGTATATATTTATATGATGTATTTTTTAAATATATATATATATATATATATATATATATATATGTATATATTTATATGATGTATTTTTTAAATAGACAAATTAATATTGTATATTTCAGATATGTATAGTAAAAAAAATGTAATTGTGTTTCTCACGCCCAGGGCCTACATGGCCTGTTAAGCAAAATAAATAAATTATCATCCAAAGTTTACAAAATATAATGTGCAACGGTGCCCCGTTAAAATAGCCCCGTCACAAAAGCTCCGACAAAATAGCTCCGACATAATACCCCGCACACAAAATAGCTCTGACAAAATAGCCTGCGGACAAAATAGCCGCGGAATAAAAGCTCGCCCACAAAATAGCCCCGACAAAATAGTCCCGACAAAAAAGCTCCCTTCAGAATTCATCATGAAATAATCCCTTAAAAATACATTTTTTCAGAAATGGTAATTATCCTCTTTTCAGATGTTTATCTTAACCACATTAAATAAAAATGGCCTTTTCAGACAACTCAAACACTGTCTTCTGTTTCGATTAAATTTGTTCTGCTTTTCGATTAAATTCAATGATCAAGCTAGCTCCCGCCAGCCATCTGCCTCTTGGCAGTTTGAACATTTAATTTAAGCGAAAATCAATGTTTATTTGTGATATACACATATTTTGTATTTTCTGGCAGCAGTAAAATGTATTTTGAATTAAATAAATTATATGCAAGCTTATTTTTTTGTCAAATGATTTAAAAAATCCACGAGGAAAATAAACTTCCTGCCAGGCATGCTATTTTTTGGCTTTTAGAAACACTGATGATGGATTTCTTAATCCGAAAACGTTTTGTTTTAATGTGACCCTTATTTAGGGTATTTTAAAATATACCTTCTACAACAAATCTAGTATTTTTTAAAATAATTTAAATAAAAAAAAGTTTTTGGACACCTTGTATAAATAATTATGTAAATGATTATGGTATTGAATAGAGGATTAAATAACCTTTCAAATGAGCTAGCACACGACCTCTATTCTCATTTAACAAAATCATCGATTACGTCATCACGCCCAGATGGATTACGCCACTAGTATGTCATATATACCAAAATATCGTAACTAAAAAATAAAAATCGACCTGTTTCAGGATTTCTCCTTAACGTCGCAGGTTTACGAAATAACGAATTTATTCCTTTCATTTGCACCATACTGTATATCTGAATTGCCGATATGAATGAGTCAGATTAAATTAAATTATTAGAAGAATTTTTATACTAAGCAACAACATTTTTGTTTAATTTATTAATATTTCGTATTTTGACAACGACGTCCGAAGTGGAGGTCGAAACGTTTAATAAAATATTTTGCATAACATAATATGTTATACACTGTGTCCGTAAAGTATGGAACAAATTCTTTTTTAGTTAAACAGAGCATTTTAAGAAATAATCCTGAAACAAGTCGATTTTTGATTTTAATTTACCGCATTTTAAAATAATATTCTGATATACAGGGTGAATTACTGTCGAGTAATGACGTCACCGTCATTTTTTTTTAATGGAACACCCCCATTTTGTCTCAATTTTCGGATTACTCTAGCTGAGCTGATTCCAAAAATGTATCACATGTTGATTCAAATTGGTAAAGGGTGGACAAGAATACAATAGTTTTGTGTGTGTTCATAAAGTAACGCGTTAGTTAAATTAACAATATTATCAAAAATACTTATAGTCTAGCGGACAGAATATGATGAAATACATGACTTTATAAATGTTCGAACTGCAGCCCTTCCTGTATTTGACAGTAACCCAAACGTTGTACAAATTATTGTTGAACCTTGTTTATTGTGTCTTGAGAGATATTGTTTGTTGCTGTCCGATTTCTCTGTTTAATTCTTGAACATTTGCTGGTTTCGTTTGATATACAATATTCTTCAGGTGGCCCCACATAAAATAATTAAAAGGATTGAAATCTGGTGACCTCGCTGGCCATTCAATAGGTCCACGTCTACCAATCCACCTGTTCGAAAAAATTTCATCTAGGTACCTTCTAACATCTGCAGCATAATGTGGAGGTGCACCATCCTGTTGAAACCATAAACTTTCATCAAAACCTCCAGGATTACGTCTGCTGGGAAACAAATTACGTAAAGTAGGTACCCCCTTAAAAACTCAAGGTACGTTGCCCCGTTTAAATTACCTTCGATAAAGTAGGGTCCGATGATTCGATTTCTTACAATTCCAGCCCGTACATTTACCTTTTGCGAGTATTGTGTATGATTAGAGATGCATCAAGTCAAACTAGTTTGATTTTATTCAGCAAACTTGACTTGACTTGAAAACCAAACTTTTTTGGTAAAAAAGTTTGACTTGGCTTGATTTCGATATCTTTAGGTTTGACTTGAAATCAAACTTCTTCAAACAGTTTGAAGTTTGAATATCATATTAGGCAACGTGTTTATTTCCAATTCTCTCTGCTACTCCGCCAATGGCGGAAAAAATTTGAAAATTTGCCCGGGGGGGGGGGGGTAAAAATAATACATTAATATTTATCGTCGAACCGTTTTCTTCTTCTTCTTTTTTTTTCTCAAACTATCATTTTAACCGATTTTACAGTGATTTGGTGTTTATTTAAACAAATTTGCATTTTTTTATCGTAACATCAATGGAAAAAACAACGTTTTAATAGAAGGGGCTCAAAAATGTGAATATTAGGCACTATAACAAGTTTTTTTATTTAAAACAATTTTTTGATCAAATTTTAGTGTAGAAAACATTAAAATACTGTTTTTTACATGTTCCTCCTTTCCCAAAATATAAGTTCTTCGATTTGGCTGAAAATTTGCCCACACATAGCCAAAACACAGGACTTTAAGTGGGTCGAAGAATTTATATAGTTTTAAAATACAACAAAAGTTACATGCAATAATATCTGAGTCAATATTATACAGGGTGTCTGCGTAACTTGGAACCATATGGGAAACTTTTTTAATATCAATTTTACGAAAAAAAGTCATTCTTTATGAAGTACTCTGCATAGTCTAAAACCTAAGATGCAATCATCAGATATCAAATTTTGTCAACAGTATACGAGGTATGTCAAAAAATATGAATTTCGCTCAAGAGCAAACTACCTTTATATTTCAAAATATCAAAAAATTAATTATGAAAAGTTATTTGTAATTAAAAACCATATTGAAATATGCAATAACAGCTTTCTACTTGAAAAAAAAAATTCTCTGAAATTTTCCTAAATTACCGATTCCGAACATAATTTTTATTTATTAGACATGTAATAACTCTTTTATTAATAATTTTAGGAAAAAAAGTTATTCATAAAAATCTGTGCATGGTCTAAACCTCAAGATGCAACCATCAGTTATACAAGTTTGTTAATTTTATACGAGGTGTGTTAAATAATATGAATTTAGAAAGAATTTAGAAAGAATATCTTGTTTTTAATTAAAATAACTTGTTATAATGCATGATAATGAATTTTTGAGTCCCTACTGGTAAAAAATTATTTTTCTATTGATATTTTACGATAAAAAATACAAATTTGTTTAGATAAATACCAAGTCATTGTAAAACCGGTTAAAATGGTATTTGAGAGAAAATAGGAAGAATTAAGCAGAAGCTATACACTAAGTTTCAGACAAATCTGAGATCCAAAAATTTTTGTCTGAGTTATTTGACCTGGAATGTACCTTGTTTATAATCTAATATATTATATTTAATAAAAAGTTTCACTTAAAAAAACTAACCAATAACCAGATTAGTACATTCATGATAATAATATAAAGAACTTAGGAATTACTAAACGGGAGTTTTACAACTTGTTATATGAAGAAATGAATCTATACGGATAGTTTGACTTTCGAACCGGAATAAAGCACTTTGTTACTCCGAGTCCTCGTTAAGGGGAAAGGTGCAAAATGTCGCCTGTCAAAATTTTCAATGTGTTTTAAATGTAGATATTCATTTTTTTTTTCGAATCCTGTATTTTTAAAAAATTTAAACGCAGAATGGAAGATTACATTATTACCGAGGGCTGAAAGTCCCTTAGAATAAATAATATCTAAGATTCTTTTGAATGAAATATTTCAATTAATAATCACACTAAATTTTCCCTTTTATTTTTACTCTGTAACTTATTAAAATAAACATTATAGAAGTTTTCAGGGATTTTCGGCCCTCAGAAATAATATAATCTTTCACGCTGCGTTTAAATTGTTCAAAAATATTTATTTGTTTTCTCAGGATTCGAAAAAAAATAAATACATTTAAAACACATTGAATATTTTGACAGAGGAGATGTTACGCCTCTGCCCTTAATGGTTGCCAAAAAATACTATTTGGTTTATCAATGGACAATTCAAAATAAAAATCATTTTGAGTTTTTATGACTTTCTTTCATTAACAGAGGCATTTATCTCATCGAAATAAACATCTGGCATCAACCTGCAGTTTCCTAGAAAACACGACAATAGAAAAGTATTTCTAAAATTCAAAACTGACCATAGGGTTATTGGTTTTACAGGCTACAAAATAATGTTATGTTTGGGTTTAAATTTTAAATAAATCAATATAGATGCATTAATTTTCTTAATTATCCTAAATAGCGGGTTTATTGGGTTTAATTTGTCTGTCTGTGGTTTAAATATCTTCTTCTTCTTTCTCGAAACTTCTTATGGCCCTCAGGGGCGTCGGAGGTTTTATTCATCCTCTATCCATATCTTCCATTTCTTGTGGTCCTTTGCTAACTCTTTCATTTGTTGATGTGTTTTTCCTTTTTCCTGTCCAATTTCTATAATCTGATCGATCCATCTCTTTTTTGGCCTCCCTTTCCTTATTTTACCATATCTTTTTGATTCCATCACCTGCTTTGGTAGTGTTCCCTGGTCCATTCTGTTAATGTGTCCATACCCTTTTAAATTTCCTTTTTTTATATCTTGGTTATTATCGATTACTGTTTCAGTTTTTGTCTAATATCTTCCTTTCTTATTCTGTCCAATTTCGTTTTTCCTGCTATTTTTCTAATCTGCTTCATCTCCGCTGCGTTTATTGTAGTGTCTATTTTTGCATTGTTTACCCATGTCTCACTTGCATATACTTATTAAAGTTGGTACAGAGATTGCGTTGTATACCTTCAGTTTTATTTCTTTATCTATTTCTTCCTTTCCAAATATTGTTTTATTTATGTATATATGTATGAGATTTCTTGATACATATATCTTTCCATCTTCAGATATTATTACTCCAAGTTATTCATTCAAACGTCGAGACTGTTTCTATTATTTCGTTTTTCACCTAAATATCATTTGGTTTATTTCTTCCTCTTTCTTTTGGGTTACTATCATGGTCTTAGTTTTCTTTACATTTACCTTTATTTTAAAATTTTCTATTTCCTCCACCCAGATATCGAATAATTCTTGCATTTTCTCTTTATTGTCTGCTATTATTACTAAGTCATCTGCATATAGTAATCCCTCCATTCTCACTGGTACTAAATTCCTGTACCCTATTGTTGACTGTAATTGCCTTGACCTTCTTTTAGCGCTCTTCATTACTCTATTCATTACTAATATAAACAAAACTGGGCTGAGACTGTCCTCTTATTTTATTCCTCTCCTTAGGTTTATTATTGGCGATCTGTTTCCGTTTATTTGTACTTTAGCAAGTACGTTTCTGTAATATGTACTTTTTACCACGCTTACTATCTTTTGCGGGATTGGCAGATCTTCCATTACTGACCGTATTACTTCTCTATTTATAGAATCAAAAGCAGCTTTAATATCTATAAACGTAATATATAAGTCTTCTCCTATTTAATTTTTCCTTTCAATTATATTTCTCAGTATGTATATATTATCTGTTGTTCCTCTTTCCTTACTAAAAGCCGCTTGTTCTTCTTCTAGTTTTCCTTCCAGTTATTTTCTGAATTTCCTTTCTATTATCCCGGTGTAGACTTTATATGCCACTGATGATAAGCATATAGCCCTATAGTTATCACATTCCGCTTCATCTCCTTTCTTGTGTATTGGCATCAATACATTTTCTTCCCAGTTTTTCGGTATCTTTTCTGTTCTCCATGCTTCCCTCATTATTTCCAGTAGCCAAAGCTTGACACGTTCTCCCACGTACTTCATCATCTCCGGATCTATGTCATCGGCACCTCCCGCTTTTCCAATCTTTATTCTTGCCAATCCTTCTTCAAAATCTTTGATATGAATTTCGTCTACTCGATTGTCCCTATCCTTTTCTCTTGCCTGCTGTCCTCTCTCCTCATTTTGTTAGTTGCTTGCCTCGAATTTTTCTTTATAGTGCTTATTCCATATGGTCAGTATGTCTTGTATGTTTGTTTTCAATTCATTTCGCTAATTTCTAATTCCTCTTATTTGTTTCCATTTTGTTCCTTTCATGCTTCTTATTTTATTCCAAAACTGTTTATTGTTATTCCCAAAATCTTCGTTCAATTCTTCACCGAATTCCTTCCAGCTCTTCTTCTTCGCATCTTTTACTAGTTCTTTCACTATATTTCTCTGTCTTCTGTATTCGTCTCTGTTTTGCTCTTCATTTGTGTTTATGTATCGCTTCCACATTTCTTTCTCCTTTTTTACTGCTTGCTTTATTTCCTTATTCCATCATCCAGTTCTTTTATTATTCTTACTTTGCTTCTTATTTCACATACTTGTTTTGCAGTGTTCCATAACGTGTCTCTCAATTTTTTCCATCTCGCTTCCATATTCCATATTTCCTCATTGTTTTCATGCTGTTCCAGTATTTTATCTGTCTCTCTTTGGTATGTATAACTTCCTCATTTCCATATTTTTCATCTTATGTATTGCTATTCTTGTATATTGAGGACTCTCTATTATTTCCATTAGTTTCATGTTTATCTCTGCTGTTACTAGTCTGTGTTGGGTACCGAGTTCGGCTTCGTTCTCTGTTGTTATATTTTGTATCGTTAGTTCTGCGTCTCGAGGATATACTATGTAGTTAATTATGCTTCTTGCATTTCTTTCTTCTGCTGCGTATGTGTATTTTTCGTTTCTCGGTTGATACCAGAAAGAGTTCATATTTAGACATCTATGCTTGGCTTGTTTATTACGTTCGTTTTGAAGTGTGTGCTTTGTGAGATACTATCTGAACCTGGATATTTTTCAGCTCAGAATAAGTACCAGAACAGATTGAGTCTGATTTTGAAGGTATTCCCACTGCACAAATTAAGAGAAACAATCTGTAGTCGAAGCAGTATTAATAATTAAGAAAAATAAATATACTGATGTATTTGACGTAAGGCAGGTAATTTCAAAACAATGAAAATTGCAAAGTGCATAATATGTAAAAATAAAGAACAGTGTTATAAAATGACACATAGTGAACTAATACTTTAAAACGAAATTGAAAAGTTGCAAAAAAATGCTTTAAACCTACTCTATTAAAAATATTATATTTTGTTGTTCCTTCATAAATTTTTGTTAAAGTAGACTAAATTACACTTGGTATGATAAAAAAACCATTCAAAGAATTCTTTGTTTTAATCTAGTAATAACACAAAAATATAAAGAAGTTATCGATAAAATGAGACTTGCAAGCAATTCTAAGCATACAACAATCACTTTTAAGAAATTTATTACCCTGTTTTGACTATAATCGCTTCCTATATCAAGTTACTTTTATATGGAACTCATTGTATTATTAAATTTCTTATCTTAATTGGCAACTAACATGTCTATCTCAACAAAAAAGTGTATCTACGAAATAAATTATTTTTTAAACTTTTTCAAACTAGTTTGACAAACAGTTTGAATTTTCAAACCTGTACGATTGACCAGTTTGACTTGACTTGAATTATTTGTCGGAAGGATTGACTTGAGTTTGACTTGAAATTAAATCAAACTCAAGTCAAGTTCAAACATTCAAGTCAAACTTGTGCAACTCTATGTATGATGCTCACGCATCCAGTGGGGGTTTTCTTTTGCCCAGCATCTACAATTCTGACGGTTAACCTCGCCATTTAACGTGAAAGTGGCCTCATCAGAAAAAATAATGTTTTGTACCAAGGGAGGGTCTCGGTGGCAGTTATCCATCATTGCTTCGCAAAATTGAATTCTTATATCGGGATCATCTTCGTTTAATTCCTGCACAAGTTTGATTTTACATATAAGGATACCATTTTTCAAGCTTTAATAGTTTGTGTACCGTTGTTTTGCTAACACCGATATCGCGACTAACTTTACGCACAGCATCTTTTTCAAAACTAAGTAAAACATCTAATGCTGTATCAGAATTTGCAGAGGGAAGACCTGATTTCCGTGCATTTTCAACCGTACCAGTTTCTCGAAATTTCTTTTCAATCTTACTGACTGTTGAACGCGTTATAGGTCTTTCTGGATATTTATCATTAAACAAATTGCACACTTCCATCTGAGTTCGCGATCTGTCTCCATACCCAATCATCATAAGTACTTCAGTTCTTTGCTTTACACTTAACTCCATTTCTACTTCAAATTAAATCTAAGCAATAATTAAAACATTCACAAATACCAAAAATATTGTAGTACTAAACTGTCACTGAACATCAATAAATTACTAAACAAATAATGACATTTAACAAAAACATAGCCCACTATGTTTCTTTTAAATTGATAAGAAATAATTTCTTTCATATTCTGTCCGCTAGACAATAAGTATGTATTTTTGATACTGTTAATTTAACTAACGCGTTACTTTATGAGCACACACAAAACTATTGTATTTTTGTCCACCCTGTACCAATTTGAATCAACATGTGATACATTTTTGGAATCAGCTCAGCTAGAGTAATCCGAAAATTGAGACAAAATAGGGGTGTTCCATTTAAAAAAAAATGACGGTGACGTCATTACTCGAAAGTAATTCACCCTGTATATTAGAATATTATTTTAAAATACGGTAAATTAAAATCAAAAATCGACGTGTTTCAGGATTTTTCTTAAAATGCTCTGTTTCTAAAAAAGAATTTGTCCCATACTTTACGGACACAGTGTATATGTTATATAGGGTGTCCCAAAAGTAGCGGAACGGTCGAATATTTCGCGAACTAAACATCGGATCAAAAAACTGAAAAATACGTGTTCAATTATTTTCAAAAATCTATCCAATGACACCAAACACCAATCACCACTACACCCCCTGGAGGTGGGGTGGGGGGTAACTTTAAAATCTCAAATAGAAACCCCCGTTTTTCTTGCAAATTTGGATTCTTTACGTAAAAGTAGGCAACTTTTATTCAAGACATTTTTTCGAACTGTAGATAGATGGCGCTATAATTGGAAAAAACGATAGAAACCAAAAAAACAAATTTTTAACCTTTTTCGAAAACCTATCGAGTAACACCAAACATGACCCTCCAACCCACCCCCTGGAGGTGGGGTGGGGGTAACTTTAAAATCTTAAGTAGCAACAACCACTTTTTATTTCAGATTCGGATTCGCCATAAAAAATTAAGCAACATTTATTCGAAATATTTTTTTAAATTTCTAATAGATGGCGCTAATAAATCGTATTTTTCCAATTAAGCGCCATCTATTAACAATTGTAAAAAATGTTTCGAATAAATGTCGCTTAATTTTTCGTGACGGATCCGAATCTGTAACAAAAAGTGGAGGTTGTTATTTAAGATTTTAAAGTTACCCCACCCCACCCCCACGGGGTGGGTTGGAGGGTCACGTCACGGAGTCTTCTGGACTTTATTTCTTTTATTATGTTAGCGTCTCGGTATAGTTCTTCCAGCTATTTGTTAGTTCCAGGGCCGGCCCGTCCATATAGGCGAACTAGGCGGCCGCCTAGGGCGCAAAATCCGCCTAGGGCGCAAAATTAGGGACGTAGTACTTTCTCATGTAGTAGTTGTGTAACTCGCAGAGACAGAAAAATCACTGGGTAATGAAAGGTGAAGGATATTTTATTTTAGTTGTCTTATAAAATAAGAAAACGCAAAACTATAACTTAACGTTAACATTAATTACTCGTTTTGGCAACCTCGCTGAGCGTAAGCCTACTTAGTGGCGCAGTGGTCGCGGCAACCCCACACTCTTCACTTCAGTCAAGCCAGCAGTCATAGCGTGAACAGAATAAGAGTACTAGTCTGTCATTAGGGCGCTGCGTGTTATGCATTTTCACTTTTCAGTTTAGTGTAGTAGTGCAGTGTTGTTGACTTTGTTTGTGCATTGATTGACAGTAGTAGTAGTTGTTAATTTACGATAACAAAACTGCAAAAGGAAGTTTGAATTAACAAGTAAGTAGCTTATACTCTTCATATTTATAATTTTTTTCAGTCATCATATCATATAGGCCATTGTCATATTGTTGTTGTATATAGGCCTAAATCAAATCAAAATTGAGATTGTTTAATTATCATAACTTAAAGAAAACCCCTTGTGAACACTTGCCTCTGTTTCGCCTACGATGCCGATGTGATTGATTAGGAACTGGCTGCTGAGTGCTGGTCATGCTGGCTGCTGTTCTGGGATTTGGGCGAACTGAGTGGTTGTTTAATTTATTTAATATTACACAATATGAATGTTGAATGAATTATTAGTTTTGAAATCCACCTGGACATTTCTAATTTTGCTTCCAAATATTTATCAAAACAAATTATTTTTTGTTGAAAACAGTATAACTTGACTTTTTAAGCAAGAATGACCATTGGATTTTTTTGTAAAATTTTTTAACTTCTAATTTCTATCAAATTGATTTCAAAATTAGGCCTACTTTAAATGTATTTATAAATAATATTAAAATAATAGGCTATTAATGTAATTTTATTTAAGAGAAGTCCTTGCTTCTTGGGGGTGTAATCCTAATTTCATATCTTGAGTAAAGACATTCAAAATTTTTTCATTTTTTCAAAATGAAGTTAGCTTAATCCAATCATTGTTTTCTTTCCAGATATGATGTCAGGAAAACACTCGGGCTCTTGGTTTAAGAAAAGAAGACAGGAAAGAGAGGAGTCAGCAAAAAAAGCTAAAGGGTCTTTTGAAAAATATTTAATTAAACCAAATGACACAACTCTTAGGGAGGAAAGTTATAATGAATCACCTTCCACCTCTGGAAAAACCAACCAGCTCCTACCTCAAGAATATGCTACAGAGAAAACAGATACTGAATCACCTTCTACTTCTGGGGGAATCATCCAGATCCAACCTCAAGAATGTCCTAGGAGGATAACAGCTATTGAACCGCCATCTACTTCTGCAGAAAACAACGAACGTCAACTGCAAGAATTTCAAAATAATTTCGTTGAAATGGACGTTGACGTTACAGATAATGCAGTGGAATTACTGCCGGAAAATTCAATCTCACCCAAAGTTACGCTTGATTATGCTGATCCAGCGTCTTGGGACACTCTAAATATTAATCGCCAAACTTTACGAACCATTTTAGTAGAGCATGGACCTGACCAAGTAAAAGGAAAATTTCCGAAGGGTGTGAATAACAGAAAATTTTCTGACTTTCATTATAGAAGGAGGCTTCCAAATGGTGAATATGTGTACCGAGACTATCTTCAATACTCAAAATCTACCGACAAAGTTTTCTGTTTTTGTTGTAAGGTGTTTGGCGGCATAAATGTCTCTTCTTCATTAGGCAAAAGTGGTTGTAATGACTGGCACAATATGTCGGCCCTCCTTGAAACGCACGAAACATCAAATGATCACCTTCAAAACTTTGAAAAATGGAAAACACTGAAAAAAGCACTTAAAAAAAATTTAACTGTTGACAATGTTTATGAACAAAAAATAAAACAAGAGGAAATTTACTGGCAGAAAATTCTAGAACGGCTGTTTGCTCTCGTCAAAACTCTTGGGTCCCAAAACTTGTCATTTCGCGGCACGACAGAAAAATTAGATGTTAATGACAACGGAAATTTTTTAAAATTTATTGAATATTTGGCCATGTTTGACCCAATAATGAATGAGCATCTAAGAAAAATCAAAAGTGATGTCAACAGGCACACTCATTACTTAGGGAAAAATATACAAAATGAGATGATTCAAACTTTAGCTAATGCAATAAATGCAGATATATTGTCCTCAGTACATACGGCTAAATATTTTTCTATTATTTTAGACTGCACACCAGATGTTAGTCACGTAGAGCAAATGACAATTATTATTCGATTTGTTGAACTACCAAAGTCATCTCTGGCATCCTCAACAGAAGTATCTAGTTATCATCAAGTACTTGTAAAAGAACACTTTTTGGGATTTGTGCCTCTCACTGAAAGTACCAGTGGTGAGTATATGACGGAAGTAGTTTTAGAAAAGTTAAAAGAGATTTCTTTGCCTGTAGAGAATATTCGTGGGCAAGGTTATGACAACGGAAGCAACATGAGAGGAAAAGAAAGTGGAGTTCAAAAGAGAATTTTAGATGTCAACCCACGTGCATTTTATGTTCCATGCTGCTCACACACTTTGAACCTTGTTGTGAACGATGCAGCTTCGTGCTGTGTAGAGGTTACTACTTTTTTCGATGTGGTTCAACGAACATATGTGTTTTTTTCGGCATCAACTCGACGATGGGATGTTTTGCGCCGTCATGTTCCAGCTTTGACATTAAAACCCTTAAGTGATACAAGATGGTCCAGTCGAATTGATGCACTAACGCCTCTGCGGTACCACTTGTCTCATGTGTGTGATGCTTTGGAGGAGATTTCTGAGGACACTTCTCTAAAAGGATCAAGTGGCAGTATTGCGAAGGTAGAAGCACTTGGATTACTTAAACACCTCTCAGACTTCAAGTTTATTGTTGCCCTTGTTACATGGCACAATATTTTATTTCAGGTAAACCTAACCAGTAAGATACTACAAGAAAAGGATTTGAGTCTCCAGAAAGCAGTTAGTCACCTGAAAAAAACCGAAGAGTTTTTGGTTACAGCCAGAAGTGATGTACAGTTTCAGAGAGTTCTGGTTGATGCTAAGGAAGTAGCAGAAGAAGTTGGAATAGAACCAATTTTTGAGAGGGAGAAGGTCCGAATAAGAAAAAAGAAGAAAATGTTTGATTATGAATCAACAGATGAATCAGCAAATGTTGCCAGTGACCCGTCAGAAAGTTTCAAGATTCAATTTTATTTTGCTCTTTTAGACACGGCTGCTAATGCGGTAAAAGAAAGATTTTCCCAGTTAAATACAGTATCTGGTGTCTTTGGATTTTTATACAACATTACTGATCTTAAAAACAAGACTACATCTGAGGTTAAGTCGATGTGCAACAACTTAGAAAAATCATTAGGAATTCAAAAAGATGGACGTTTAATTGAATCTGATATTGATGCTGTAGGACTGTGTTCTGAATTGAAAGCAATTTCTCATCATCTCATCGACTCTATATCAAGCCCTGAAGAAGTCCTAAACTACATTTACCAACACAACCTTGAGAATGGATTTCCTAACATATGTGTAGCACTTCGTATTTTGCTTACGATGCCACTTTCTGTAGCTAGTGCAGAACGGAGTTTTTCCAAACTTAAATTAATTAAAACCTATCTCCGCAGTACAATGTGCCAGGAGAGACTTGTAGGTCTGGCGACAATATCTATTGAAAGTGAGAGAGCAAGACAAGTAGACTTAAAAGTTCTCATTCAAGAATTTGCTAAGCAGAAAGCAAGAAAAGTGCCCTTAGGACTTTAGTTTTTAGCCAAGAAATACTGTTAATTTCTAATCTGTATTTAAAAGTGACTTTCAGTCCGAAGTTAATAGAACAGTAATCCAATAGCAAACAATATTGCAATATGTTAGTCAGTGTATTGTTTAAGACAGTGTTATAAAAGATTTGTAGACTAACTTTGAGTCTCCGTTTTTTATGATGAAAATTATATGTACAGAATTCAACTTTGACCCATTAAACCCATATGCCTTTGGTTAAAGTACGTCTTATGTAATTACATTTGCTTTTTATGAAATTAAAGTTTGTGTTATGTAAAATAGCAGTTATTTTATTTATATATCCCAGTCATTAATCAAAGGTTTATTAAATTAAATTAAATTATTAACATAACACAGAGTTGAAATACCGTGTCCCGGTAAAGTGCTAGTTGAACTTTTTCAACTGTAATGAGGGCGCAAAATTTGTTTTCGCCTAGGGCGCCGCAAACCCTAGGGCCGGCCCTGGTTAGTTCTAATCCTATATTGTCCTGCTGCTTCATTAAGCACAGACCGAAAGATCTTCCTTAGGATTTTTTTTGCCAAACACGTAGTCTCTCTTCGATTGTCTTCTTCGTTATCGTCAAATTTACGCTACCATACATTACTACGAGTCACACATGTCAGTACAGTTCATCTCACAATGTCGGTAAAGTCAGCAGCACCACTTCATAAGACCAAATTCAGACTAAGACTATATTTTATTGCTAATTTATTACGCAAAGGAAAAATTTATTGCTTTAGCCGTTTCCGAGAAACAGTGGGTGCTGCTAGCTTTACGGTAAAGCTAGCAGCACCCACTCTATATCTCGGCAATGAAAAGGAGTACAGAGATCATGTTAACGGCATATTTTATTGCTATTTAATTGCTCTTGATTGGTATATTAACCAATCCTGAAAAGCTGCCCCATCATCCCCTAGCGTAAAACTCACTCCCAAAAAGATGATGAAAATCGAAAATTCAACCCCAAGGAATTAATTGCTAATTTATTGCTAATTTATTACGAAAAGAAAAAATTTATTGCTGTAGCCGTTTCCGAGAAACAGTGGGTGTTGCTAGCTTTACGGTAAAGCTAGCAGCACCCACTCTCTATCTCGGCAATGAAAAGGAGTACAGAGATCATTTTAACGGCATATTTTATTGCTATTTAATTGCTCTTGATTGGTATATTAACCAATCCTAAAAAGCTACCCCATCATCCCCTAGCGTAAAACTCACCCCCAAAAAGATGATGAAAATTGAAAATTCAACCCCAAGGAATTAATTGCTAATTTATTGCTAATTTACTACGGAAATAAAAAAATTATTGCTGTAACCGTTTCCGAGAAACAGTGGGTGCTGCTAGCTTTACGGTAAAGCTAGCAGCACCCACTCTATATCTCGGCCATGAAAAGGAGTACAGGGATAATTTTAACTACATATTTTATTGCTATTTAATTGCTCTTTATTGGTATATTAACCAATCCTGAAAAGCTCCCCATCATCCCCTAGCGTAAAACTCACCCCCAAAAAGATTATGAAAGTCGAAAATTCAACCCCAAGGAATTAATTGCTAATTTATTGCTAATTTATTACGGAAATAAAAAATTTATTGCTGTAGTCGTTTCCGAGAAACACTGGGTGCTGCCAGCTTTACGGTAAAGCTAGCAGCACCCACTCTATATCTCGGCCATGAAAAGGAGTACAGTAAACACAACATAGGAAGAATGACAGAAAATAGAATAGTGCGAATAGCAAGAGACAAATCGCCAAATGGAACAAGATTATTGGGACGATCGAGGAAAAGATGGTCAGACAACGTTAATTGAGGCTAAAAACCGAAGTAAAACAGACATTGAGCCTATTTATAAAGTAAAAAGAAGAAGAAAATTCCGTCTGTTCCTTGCGCTTTATTGTTTTTTAGTTTCTTTACTCTTTGAAGTACCTCTTCATAGCCCGGATTTTCAATTTGCTGCTCCGCCGTATTATATTGTCTTGGTTTCATCATTTTCATTGTCTGCATTAGGTTTTCCTCGAAGTATTCTTTCATTATAATTTTTTGGTTCTCTGTTAGTAGTTCTCCGTCGTTGTCTTTGAATATCGCCAATTTTTGGCTAAATGACTGTGTGCTTTCTTTTATTCTTTTGTAGAATTTTCTGCTTTCGTGTCTGTTGTTAAGCTCTAGGATTTCCTGTACTTGTTTTTTCAAAGCCTCTCTTTTTTTTCTTCTGTATATTCTAGTCGCTTGTATTCTCGTTTCGTTATAAATTTCTCTGACATTTCTTGTTTTTCTTTGAAGTTGGTTAAGCCTAGCTTGCTTTTTTTCCTCTACTGCAGTTCTGAATTCATCATCATTTCATTCCACGTTTCTTTGCCTTTTGGCTTTTACGACAGTTTCTTCTGAAGATTCCATTATTATTGTTTTTATTAATTATTGTGTATTCCTCCTCTACAGTTGCCTTTCTCTCTGATTCCGTTGAGTTTTATTTAGAGAGCATTTTGGTATTCTTGTCTTTATTTTTCTTTCTTTATTCTTGTATTTTTATAGGTCCATTATCAAAACTGAAATAAACGGCTAAGCTTAATAAATCAGTAATAAATCAAACTAAGACATAATATCTCCGTCCGGCGTCCGAGAATCATAAAATGCGATCATTAAAATTTTATTTTTAAAAACGCTGATTTGAAGTTTTGTATATATTTATTGATTAAAAATCGATATTTACTATAAAATAGCACTGGACGAGGTAGACTATACGTATACGTATTACCATTTTTTGGACAGTAAAGTTTTTTTTTGAGTTTTTTGTTATAGTTCTATGCCTTTTATCAATTCCCCTCCTTCCGAGAAACAATCGGTAGACGGGTAGGTAATACTTTGTAGCAAGTATGAAGCTAAAATATTTTTTGTTTTTTTTTTGGAAAAGGGTAGAGCAATAAATTGCATTATTCACCTTTCTACTGACTGCACCAATGATTAATAGAAACCCTGTATCAACTGGTCTTAATTACTAAATACATAATTTTTGCATAATGGAACGTTGTATATTATGCGGTATCAGTAGCCAGCGAGACCTGAGAATACATACTACATTAATACTACTGAGTTAGTAATCACCAATCATCTATAATAAAAATATTTGTCATTATTTAATAGTTGTCATTATTATTAATTTTATAATATACTATACTATATAATACTATTATGTAAACAGTAAACACTTGTAAGTTGCAACAATAAATTGTTTCTTGGCATAAAACTTCAGAAATAAATTATGGTAGGGGAGCCCAAGCGGGGGTTTTTGCAGTTACTCGAGCGCGTCAGATTATCATATGGGGAGAAACCTTGTACCCTGTAAATGTACCTCTACCATATACTGGCTCTTAATACAGGGTAGCTCGTAAAGGGGGGGGGGGGCGAAAAAAAATCTATCCTTAGAAAAACTCCAAATCATCAGATTCAGATAAGGTAAGTTAAGTACATGCAAAACGATTGTTGGAAATGGAAAATTAAATAAAAAATGGAAAGTCACCACTAAAATGGAAAACTGATGGGCCCTATAATAGTCCTTATCATTGTCGACAATAGTCGAGATATACCTATGATTGTTTTTACCGTAAAGTTGGCATAACTATCGCTTCTTAGAAATGGATACAGCAATAAATTTTTTCTTTCCGTAATAACTTAGCAACTAATTCCGTGGGGTTGAATATTCTAGTTTCATCATTTTTTCGGGGGTGAATTTTGCGCTAGGGAATGATAGGGTAGTTTTTCGGGATTGGTTAATGTATAACAAGAGCAATTAATTAGCAATAAAATATGCCGCTAAGATGGGTCTTGTACCCTTTCCCTTACCGAGATATAGCTTGGGTGCTGCTAGCTTTAGTGCTTCTAGCTTTACCGTAAAGCTAGCAGCACCCACTGTTTCTCGGAAACGGCTAGAGCAATATTTTTTTCGTTTCGTAATAAATTAGCAATAAATTAACAATTAATTCCTTGGGGTTGAATTTTCAATTTTCATCATTTTTTCGGGGGTGAGTTTTGCGCTAGGGGCTGATGGGGTAGTTTTTAGGGATTGGTTAATATATCAATCAAGAGCAATTAATTAGCAATAAAATATGCCGTTAAAGTGGTCCCTGTACTCCTTTTCATTGTCGAGATATAGGGTGGGTGCTGCTACCTTTACCGTAAAGCTAGCAGCATCCACTGTTTCTCGGAAACGGCTACAGCAATACATTTTCTCTTTCTGTGATAAATTAGCAATAATTTAGCAATTAATTCCTTGGGGTTGAATTTTCGATTTTAATCATTTATTCGGGGTGAGTTTCGCGTTAGGAGATGATGGGGTAGTTTTTAGGGATTGGGTAATATATCCATCAAGAGCAATTAATTAGCAATAAAATATGCCGTTAAAGTGGGCCCTGTACTCCTTTTCATTATCGAGATATAGGGTGGGTGCTGCTAGCTTTACCGTAAAGCTAGCAGCACCCACTGTTTCTCGGAAACGGCTACAGCAATCAATTTTTTCTTTCCGTGATAAATTAGCAATAAATTAGTAATTAATTCCTTGGGGTTGAATTTTCGATTTTAATCATTTTTTCGGGGGTGAGTTTTGCGCTAGGGGATGATGGGGTAGTTTTTCGGGATTGGTTAATTTACCAATCAAGAGCAATTAATTAGCAATAAAATATGCCGTTAAAATGATCCCTGTACCTACTCCTTTTCATGGCCGAGATATAGAGTGGGTGCTCCTAGCTTTACCGTAAAGCTGGCAGCACCCACTGTTTCTCGGAAACGGCTACAGCAATACATTTTTTCTTTCCGTAATAAATTAGCAATAAATTAGCAATTAATTCCTTGGGGTTGAATTTTCCATTTTCATCATCTTTTTTGGGGTGAGTTTTACGCTAGGGGATGATGGGGTAGCTTTTTAGGATTGGTTAATATACCAATCAGGAGCAATTAAATAGCAATAAAATATGCCGTTAAAATGATCCCTGTACTCCTTTTCATTACCGAGATATAGAGTGGGTGCTGCTAGCTTTACCGTAAAGCTAGCAGCACCCACTGTTTCTCGGAAACAGCTACAGCAATAAATTTTTTCTTTCCGTAATAAATTAGCAATAAATTAGCAATTAATTCCTCGGGGTTGAATTTTCGATTTTAATCATCTTTTTGGGGGTGAGTTTTACGCTAGGGGATGATGGGGCAGCTTTTCAGGATTGGTTAATATACCAATCAAGAGCAATTAAATAGCAATAAAATCTGCCGTTAAAATGATCCCTGTACTCCTTTTCATTGCCGAGATATAGAGTGGGTGCTGCTAGCTTTACCGTAAAGCTAGCAGCACCCACTGTTTCTCGGAAACGGCTACAGCAATAAATTTTTCCTTTGCGTAATAAATTAGCAATAAATTAGCAATAAAATATAGTCTAAGTCTGAATTTGGTCTTATGAAGTGGTGCTGCTGACTTTACCGACATCCTCTCACAGCTTTCTTTCAGTGCGTCACAATTTATCGACTTTTTCCATCTGTCAGATTTATCTAAAATGTCATGACTCACAGATGTGAGTCAGATAAATGTCAGATTTATCTTGTTCTTTTACTTCTTGGAGATCTTTCGATCTGTTTCATTCTGAAGCTACCTCTGGTTAATTTCCTGGGAGGTAGATTGCCAAGTATTCCTCCATCTTTTAGCTGGTATTTCGAGGGGTCTTGAACTGGGCGGGTTATTTTCTAGGAAAATTTTTGAGTGTCTATTCTCATCCATTCGTCTTACATGGTTGTACCACATCCTCTTGCGCTGCCTTCCCCATCTTACAATATATTGAATTTTGCATTCCTCTCTAATGTCTGTATTTCTTACTCTGTCTCTTCTTGTTTTCCCCACTATTGTTCTTAGGGTTTTCATTTCGGCAACTCTTAGCATCGGTTTCGTTTTTTTGGTGTCTGCGCGCACTTCTATGCCATATGTCATGATCGGTCGTATGCAAGTCTTGTAGATTTTAATTTTACTATCTGTGCGCATATACGGATTTGACCAGACTATCTCCCGCAGACATCCTGACAATGCAGATGCTTTGTTGATCTGACTCCTCAGGTCCTTTACTGGGTGGTGGGTGCTTGATATATCTATGCCCAGATATCTGAATTGCATCACCTGTTCTATGGAGTTGTTCTCAACCACTAACTTACATCTAAGCGGATCTTTTTCTATTGTCATGTATTTAGTTTTGTTGGTAGAAATGTTCCTATTTAGTTGGCGGCTTACTTGAAAGAACTGAAAGAGCTGTCTCTGAAGATCATCTTCTGATTCAGCAATAATTGCTGCATCATCTGCGTAACACACCATACCAATTCTTTTGTTGATCATTCTATATCCGAGATTAAGAGATGTTACTTTGTTTATAATTTTGCCCATGAGTAGGTTAAACAAGAAGGGGCCTAAAACGGCTCCTTGTCTAATTCCTCCCGGTGTTGGAATATTTTCATTGAACTGGTCTTCTGCTCTAACTTTGGTTACGTTGTTGTTATTTAGGTTATGGACTATCTTTGTTATGCTAGTCGGTGTTTTATTTTCTATTAACATATTTAGAATGTCTCCTAGGAAACTCTGTCAAAAGTCTTCGTCAGATTAATGAAGCAAATATACGCTGGCATGCCGAACTCTATAGCTTTTTCTTTTATTTGTTTTATTATAAATACTGCGTCTGTTATACATCGCCCTTTTGTAAAACCTTGTTGTTCTTCAGCATTAGTGATTTGTCTTTCCAGTTTGTCCTTAAGAATACTTGTGAAAAGTTTCATCGTTGTATTTAAGAGGGTTATTCCTCTGTAGTTTTGTGGGTAAGTTTTTTGTCCTTTTTAAATATGGGGATTGTGATGCTCTTATGTCATTCCTCTGGTGTTTCTGTTCCGTTTAAGATTTTTTTAAAGAGTTGCGACAGTTTACTTGCAAGTTCAGGGCCTCCATATTTTAAAAGTTCTTTGGGTATACCATCCGTTCCAGGTGATTTTCTGTTATTTTAGCTTCTTGATCTTTGCTTCTACCTCTTTGTCATTGATTGTAACACTTATATCTGTTTCGTATTCATTTATATTCAGCTTTTCTTCAGCATCATACTAGCTCTTTATAATGCTGTTGCCATGTCTTTATAGGTACTCCCTTGGTCTGCACGAACTCGTTAACTGGTTTTTTCCTGTTCCGAAGCATTTTCCATACTTTCTTTTCAGATTTATCTAAATATCAAAATTAATGACTCACTGAAAGAAGGCTCTGGGAAGAACTATACCTATATTAGGTACCTTCGTCAGGTGACCTACATTATTGTCAGTTTCCTCAGATTACCTCCGATTTTTTTAAACATTTTGTATACTTTTTGATGATACCTATGAACTAGAATGAGACTTTTTAATAATATAATGTTATTAAATCAAATTGTCATTTTATACCAGATTTCTGAAAATTGTCATGGCAGTCAACGCGTTAAGCATAAAAATCTAATTACTAGTGATAATGTTCCAGGTATTATCCAGGTATTCAATCACTACCTAAGTTGTTACTTAATAAAAAAGGGCGGAAAGCTCTTTACTCTCATTTTTTGCGTATAATAGGTCAAAAAGAAAAAGAGTAATCGG